>NW_024070211.1:81497370-81735162 GCF_014754425.2 Oryx dammah
ACTGACAGAATGTGGTCCACTGGAGAAGGGAATGGCAAGCCACTTCAGGATTCTTCCCTTGAGAACCCCATGAACAGTATGAAAAGGCAAAATGATAGGATACCAAAAGAGGAACTCCCCAGGTCAGTAGGTGTCCAGTATGCTACTGGAGATGAGTGGAGAAATAACTCCAGAAAGAATGAAGGGATGGAGCCAAAGCAGAAACAATATGCAGCTGTGGATGCAAGTGGAGATAGAAACAAAGTCCGATGCTGTAAAGAGCAATATTGCATAGGAACCTGGAATGTCAGGTCCGTGAATCAAGGCAAATTGGAAGTGGTCAAACAAGAGATGGCAAGGGTGAACATCAACAATCTAGGAATCAGCGAACTCAAATGGACTGGAATGGGTGAATTTAACTCAGATGACCATTATATCTACTACTGTGGGTGGGAATCCCTCAGAAGAAATGGAGTAGCCATCATGGTCAACAAAAGAGTCTGAAATGCAGTACATGGATGCAATCTCAAAAACGACAGAATGATCTCTATTCGTTTCCAAGGCAAACCATTCAATATCACAGTAATCCAAGTCTATGCCCCAACCAATAAAGCTGAAGAAGCTGAAGTTGAACAGTTCTATGAAGACCTACAAGACCTTGTAGAACTAACACCTAAAAAAGATGTCCTTTTCATTATAGGGGACTGGAATGCAAAAGTAGCAAGTCAAGAAACACCTGGAGTAACATGCAAATTTGGCCTTGGAAGGCGGAATGAAGCAGGGCAAAGACTAATAGAGTTTTGCCAAGAAAATGCACTGGTCATAGCAAACACCCTCTTCCAACAACAAAAGAGAAGACTCTACACAAGGACATCACCAGATGGTCAACACTGAAATCAGATTGATTATATTCTTTGCAGCCAAAGATGAAGAAGCTCTATACAGTCAACATAAACGAGACCAGGAGCTGACCGTGGCTCAGATCATGAACACCCTATTACCAGATTCAGACTTAAATTGAAGAAAGTAGGGAAAACCGCTAGACCATTCAGGTATGACCTAAATCAAATCCCTTATGGTTATACAGTGGAAGGGAGAAATAGATTTAAGGGCCTAGATCTGATAGATAGAGTGCCTGATGAACTATGGAATGAGGTTCGTGACATTGTACAGGAGACAGGGATCAAGAACATCTCCATGGAAAAGAAAGGCAAAAAAGCAAAATGGCTCTCTGGGGAGGCCATACACATAGCTGTGAAAAGAAGAGAGGTGAAAAGCAAAGGAGAAAAGGAAAGATATAAGCATCTCAATGCAAAGTTCCAAATATAGAAAGAAGAGATAAGAAAGCCTTCTTCAGCAATCAATGCAAAGAAATAGAGGAAAACAACAGAATCGGAAAGACTAGAGATCTCTTTAAGAAAAGTAGAGATACCAAGGGAACATTTTTTGCAAAGATGGGCTCAATAAAGGACAGAAATAGTATGGACCTAATAGAAGCAGAAGATAAGAGGTGGCAAGAATACACGGAAGAACTGTACAAAAAAGATCTTCACGACCCAGATAATCATGATGATGTGATCACTAATCTAGAGTGATATCTTATCCAGGAGTAAATAAATTGGAGGAAAAATGAAACTTTTTTTGCTTATCCTGGGTGAAGATCTATGCACACAATGTTAAGATTATGTTGCGAATCTACGTTTATGCTAGACACCTTTATGAAAGTTGATTCCAAACATTATGCACTACTCTTAGTAAGCACTTGGAAAATTCTTGAGAATCAAACTGACAGCATTTATTCTCTTTAAAATATACTATGTCATTTAATCATTATAGAAGCTCTGCAAAATTCTATTTTATAATTATATAAAATTAAGATAACTCCCCAATTTCTTACAGCTTATAAATAAAAGAGCTTGAAATTGAAATGAACCACAATTGAAATTTGAATTTGAACTGAAATTTGAAATTTGAATGAACTACATATGTCTGCTACTGAAGTCCAGACACATTCAACTATGTTTAACTTTATTCCCTTCTACAACTTGATAAGTTCTCAATAAGCAGTTTTGAAAATAAAAGTGAATACAGCATACTAATGCATATATATGGAATTTAGAAGATGGTAACGATAATCCTGTATGTGAGACAGCAAAAGAGACACAGATGTATAGGACAATCTTTTGGACTTTGTGGGAGAGGGAGAGGGTGGGATGATTTGGGTGAATGGCATTGAAACATGTATATTATCATATGTGAAATGAATCACCAGTCCAGGTTCTTTGCATGAGACAGGGTGCTCTGGGCTGGTGCACTGGGAAGACCCAGAGGGCTGGGAAGGGGGGGGATATGGGAGGGGGGTTCAGGATGGGGAACACATGTACACCAGTGGCAGATTCATTTCAATGTATGGCAAAACAACTATAATATTGTAAAGTAATTAGTTTTCAATTAAAATAAATATATTTACATTAAAAAATAAATAAATATAAAAGTGATATAAAATGACTCCACAATTAGAATATTAATTGAACAGAGGTTTAACATTTTAATAATTTGACTATTTAATTAATTCATAAATCAATGTGCCACCTACTATGGTTTGTTTAAAGAACAAAAACAACTATTAACATCAAAAAACTCACAGTTTAGGATGATAACATTTTATAATGTGATACACTTAAAGAACAGCTCAGATAACTCATAAAACACTTTTTTGAGGAGTATTCACATGGACTAAGGAAAGAAAAGGTTTAAATTGGTTTGAAAGGCATGGAAGATTTGCCAATATCTGATAAAATATAGAATTTATATTAGAAAGTCTAGATGTCTGAATATATTGCAAAATGCTTTCTAAAAAGAAAATTAAATGAATGGCAAAACCAATACAGTATTGTAAAGTAAAATAAAATAAAAAAGAAACCTAAAAAAAGATATATTGGACATTATAAATATCTCAATCAAGCATTTGTATTTAAAAAGTAAAATACATGGCTTGTGCTTTTTAAAAGATCATTTTCTGTGGAATTAATACATCATTTAGGAATAGAAAAGTATTTAATTTTGTGTATAATCTCTTTTCACCCTATCTTTAGCTTTCAAAGCTATAAAATAAAGTTATGTACATGTCAAATATTACCACATATATGTTTACATTCTAATAATATTGAAGCTAAGAAGTCACTCTCTTTACTATTATACAGCAATATAACAAAGGCATATTTATATCCTTCAAAATTTTATTTCTTAACTGGTGTTTGGCAAATCAGTACATATACTTGTGTTTATGCAAATCAGTACAACCTAATACATATTATCAGGTTTTACACACTAAAAATGCACTGAAAGATTTCAGAGTCAGTAACTCAGTAAAATTGAATTAAACAAACTTTAAAAAGTGCACCTCTTAAATAAATTTAGAATATTTCACACAGAAATGTGAATTGTGACCTTCCCTAAGAATATGTCCTCTTCAGCTTTTCAAAACATCATTTGAATATGAATAATATTTTTGTAACAACTTCTGATATCCTAACAAGTTTAACTGTTCCTTGGGTCACAGTTTAAAAAATAAATAACTGAAGTAAATATAAAAAAATATCCTAAGTTTAAGTATATTAATGAAACTGGTAGTTTTGCATTCCATATCAATTATAAAGTAGTTTATTAAACTGTATAAAATGTCACTAAAATGACATAAATTCTGCTGACAAAACAACCTTAATTATTGAAAGATATTTGGACTAAGATGGCTAACATTATCATAATGCCAAAGACAGAACCAGAGTTGTGAAATTTCATAATACTTTTCACAGATTGTAGCAGTTAGAAGTAACATTTACTTCTATACTTCATTGACTACACTAAAGCCTTTGACTGTGTGGATCACAACAAACTGTGGAAAATTCTTCAAGAAATAGGAATATCAGACCATCTCACCTGCCTCCTGAGAAACTGGTATGCAGGTCAAGAAGCAACAATTAGAACTGGACGTGGAACAATGGGCTGGTT
This sequence comes from Oryx dammah, assembly GCF_014754425.2. Taxonomy (NCBI): domain Eukaryota; kingdom Metazoa; phylum Chordata; class Mammalia; order Artiodactyla; family Bovidae; genus Oryx; species Oryx dammah. The sequence goes on from NW_024070211.1 coordinate 81,501,361, forward strand.
CAAAATTGCGAAATAATTACATCAAGGCTGTATATCGTTAACCTTCTTATTTAATTTATATGCAGAGTATATCATGCAGAATGCCAGGCTGGTTGAATCACAAGCTGAAATCAAGTCTGTCAGGAGAAATAGCAATAACCTCAGATATGAGGATTATACCACCCTAATGATAGAAAGCAAAGATGAACTAAAGAGCCTGTTGATGAAGGTAAAAGAGGAGAGTGAAAAAAAGCTGAATTAAAACTCAGTATTCAAAAAAATGAGATCATGTTAGCCAGTCCCATCACTTCTTGGCAAATAGATGGGGAAACAATGGAAACAGTGAAAGACTTTATTTTCTTGGGCTCCAAAATCACTGCAGATGGTGACTGCAGCCATGGAATTAAGATGCTTGCTCCTTGGAAGTAAAGCTTTGACAAACCTAGACAGCATATTAAAAAAGCAGAGACATTACTTCATCGACAAGTGTCCATATAGTCAAAGCTACAGTTTTTCCAGTAGTTGTGCAAAGGTGTGACAGGTGGACCATAGAGAAAGCTGAGTGCTAAGAAATTGATGCTTTCGAATTGTGGTGCTGGAAAAGACTCTTCAGAGTCTCTTGGACAGCAAGGAGAGCAAACCAGTCCATCCTAAAGAAAATCAACCTTGAATATTCACTGGAAGGACTGATGCTGAAGCTGAAGCTCTAATACTTTGGTCACCTGATGTGAAGAACAAGCTCTGGAAAAGATCCCAACTCAGGAGAAGACTGAAGGTAGGAGGAGAAAGGAACGACAAAGGATGAGATGGTTGGATGGCATCACTGATTCAATGGACGTGAGTTTGAGCAAACTCCAGGAGACAGTGAAGGGCTCGGAGGCCTGGAATGCTTCCATGCAGTCTCAAACTGAGTGAATGAACAGCAACGACTACAGTGAAAATAAGGTGCCTCAGGTGAAAAGTTTAAGGGAATATAAAAGCTCAGTAATCAGAGGGATCATATGTAATTAAATATTTTTAAAAAGTTAATTTGAAAGTCTATAATAAAGAAAATATTAAAATTTTAAATAAAAATAGAATAGTATTACTGAATTCTCCTTTTGTCTTAGGTTCTAGTATGACTGATCATGGTACTGGTTCTTTGCCATAGTTTTCTCCACAGTTTAGGTAAAAATGACCTAAAATAAATTGTTTTATATTAAGATTTAAACATAAAATTAGTCTCATGGAAAATAGCATAGAATTTGCTGGATTCCCCATTAGTGATTTTATTTTTATTATTATAGTAATGAGAAAAATGCAACTAACAATAAAAATCTCTGAATTTTTTTTTTCAAAGGGAAATGACAAATCTAACTTTTCCACTGATTTTTAGAAAGTTTCCTTCAGTTTCAGAGACTTCTTTCCCAAATTATTTGTGTGTTTTCAAACCAATATGTATTAGGGAAACTTATTTATATTGGAATGATAATTTCATTATCTAAAATCTATCTTTTGTGGCACCAGTTATTACAATAGCTTAAGTTTAATGGTTTGACAGAATATTTATGCCATTTTGTAGGTAACTAGAACACATGGAAAATTTCTTCAGTAACATTTGGTTGGTGCCTGGTGGCATTAAGGAAAAAAAAAAAATCTAGAACCTATTAAGGCAGTCATTTTCAATTTGCCCACTAGAAAAATCTGTTTTGTGCAGGTTGTGTATTTATTTGAGCAGTATAACAGATGTAGAGTATATTTTGCCTTACACTCTTTTTCCTTATGTTTAATTGTAACTTAGAGCCAGAAAGAAGATGTAAAATACAATCAAGTAGGGGAGAAAAAAACATTCAGAAAAGCAATTTTGATCATAAGCATGTAGTATCTATAGAAACTGTTATTTTGGAAAAGGGTTTTCCATTTCAGTGATCGAGTTAATGAAGATTTCATTTAGACCTCTATTTTAACATAGTAATTTCAATACATACTACACTTTATGCAGTTGAGCTGTTATATTGCTAATTAGGATTTTCAGAGTATTGGAATAAGAAATTCTTTTATATCACAGGGAACAAACAAAATACTTAATATTTGAGATAAACATTTTTTTTTTAAATTTAGAAACAAACTACATTGTTGTGGAGAGAAATTTTGATGAGTAGATTCCTCAGTGAGAGCTGTGTGTTCTACCTCTCCTAGGAAAGGCAAGCATAATCCATAAACCTACCAGACCTGGCTATATTCTGGGAGAATATAGAGGTTTTAAGTTAGTTAGAAGAAACATTCTTCAGTTTCTGAAGCTAAGCACCATATGGAATATTACAACATTTCTTAAACAAACATAAAACAAACAAACAAACAAAAACTAAGTGGGAAGAATAAAAGGAAGAAAAAAGCTATATGGTTCACTCTAAGCTGTTTTCTAACTTATTCACAAATTTCCGTATACCACGAGAACAGGTTTCTGAGACTATGGGTTAACTAACCCTTTCTTCAATTTGTATGCAAAATTTCTATCTATTATGTACAATCTTTACTGTTACTGGAGAAGAAGAATTTCCTATGTCACAGCTCTGTGTGTTCTAGGTAGTGGCACTTGAGGGCCTGAGCCCTGATCTACCACCCATCTTCCCACCACACTCTGACTATAATGCATGTGTGTCAGTTGCTCAGTCATATCTGACTCTTTGTGACCCCATGGACTTCAGCCCACTAGACTGCTTGGTCCATGGGATTACTCCAACAAGAATACTAGAGTGGGTACCTATTCCCTTCTCCAGGGGATCTTTCTGACCGAGGGATCAAACCTCAGTCTCCTGCGTTGCAGGCAGATTCTTTACTGTCTGAGCTTTCAAGGAAGCCAAGCTATAAGACGACTAGGTAAAAGGATGATGCTTATTGAATCATTTTATCCTCACCTTGATTTTCCTCAGGTCAAACACAAAGAATGAGTTTTCTACAATGCCAAGTGTGATTCTATTAATATCTTCAAATTAAACTGCATTATATCAATCACCTTTTCATTTTCAGAGTGAGCTGTAGTTGGATTTACCATTTCAATGTATTAATGTTATCCTTCTAATAAATTAATATGGTTATCATAGAACAAAAAAATAAATAAAAAGCAATCTTTATGAGAACACTGAGAGAATATAGTTGGCTCTCTGTAGTCTTGAGTTCTACATCTTTCTATTCAACCAACAATGGATAAAAGAAAAAAATTTCCAAAAAAGAAATTCCAGAAGTTGCCAAAAGCAAAACTCTAATTTGCCACTGCAACAATTATTTACATAGCATTTACATTTTATTATATATAATAATCTAGAGATTATACAAAGTATACAGGAAAATATGCAATAAGTTGTATGCAAATATTATACCAGTTTATACAAGAAACTTGAGTATCTTAGAATTTTGGTTTTATGTGAGTCTTGAAATCAATCTCCCACAGATTCTGAGGGGCCAACACACTGAGAAGTATATTTTCCCATCTGTGTCATCATTTCAGAGGGCCACTATAATTTCTTAGAGAGATTTTTTAATATATTTTTCTTCTACTTGGTACCTCAATTTAAGAAGTTATATTTAGCAAGAGTTTTCAAGCCAAAGAATTTACATAAGCATACTGCATGATGTAAATTCAATAATCCAGGATGCATGTGAATGATAAACAGAAAAACAAAATAATATGTTTCAAATTTAAAAGAGCCATTGGAAAATATGTCCCAGGACAGACTTTCAATTCTCCTGTTACCCCTTCTGTTTCTGTGATGATCATTTGGTTTTTCTTCTCCTTTGTAATATCCCACTCTTCCCTCTTGATTTCTATTTACATATGAAGTGCTTCCCTGGTGGCTCAGATGGTAAAGTATCTGTCTGCAATGCAGGAGACCCAGGTTTGATCCCTGTGTTGGGAAGATCCCCTGGAGAAGGAAATCGCAGCCCACTCCAGTTCTCTTGCCTGGAAAATCCCATGAATGGTGAGCCTGGTAGGCTACAGTCCATGGTGCCGCAAAGAGTTGGACTTGACTGAGTGACTTCACTTTCACTTTTTCATGATAGCAAATCTAACATCCAAGCTGTAAAAATCTAATGTTCTAGCTGCCAAACGAGTGGTCTTCAGGAAATTATATTTAAGCTAGCTACCACCAACAAAGGACACTCATTTTTTTGGAGGTTTGATTTATTGCTCTGACTGTGTCCATATAGTCAAAGCTATGGTTTTTCCAGTAGTCATGTATGGATGTGAGAGTTGGATCATAAAGAAGGGGGAGTGCCAAAGAACTGATGCTTTTAAACTATGGTGTTGGAGAAGGCTCCTGAGAGTCCCTTGGACTGTGAGGAGATCAAACTAGTTAATCCTAAAGAAAATCAGTCCTGAATATTCACTGGAAGGACTGACGCTGATGCTGAAGCTGAAACTCCAATACTTTGGCCACCTGATGTGAATAGCTGACAGATTAGAAGACTCTGATGCTGGGAAAGGTTGAAGGCAGGAGGAGAAGGGAACAAGATGGTTGGATGGCATCACTGATACAATGCACATGAGTTTGAGAAAGCACTGGGAGATGGTGAAGGACAGGGAAACCTGGTGTGCTGTGGTTCATGGGGTTGCAAAGTGTCAGACAAGACTGAGCAACTGAACAACAACAGCAACTATGCAAAGAAAAGACCTGTTCTCCACTCTTTTCAAAAGAAAATTTCTGTGCACTCTAAATGGTGGACATTGAAATATTTCTAGTCATTTTGGGCTGAATTTGCAACAATAACCAAAAGAAATAATGAGGATTGAAAATATAATATATATAGAATATATTTATTGATTTAACTATTTACCTTGCCAGGCACTATGCTAGCCTATGAAACATAGATTTAATTATGTTTCATATAACACCCTGGAGGAACTCAGTTTTCTTGGGGGGTGGGGTGGGATGGGAAGCATGTATTGGTTAGGGTCCTGCTGGAAATAAATGTCACAATCAAAAAAGTGAATGATGAAAGTTTAATGAAGGGACTACCTGAAAGGGAATGTGCAGAAGAGAGAACAGGTGAGTAGGGCCAATTAGAGCAGGAAGCATTTAACACCATGTACTAGATAAGCAGAAGAGAGTCGACTTGAAGGGGCAAAATGAAAATATCCACACAGCACCAGAAAATTATATGGTAAGTAAAATATGAAACTGCGTAGAAAATTTTAAGAGTCATACAGGATTGGTGGGTAGGGGCTGAGAAGTGGATAGAAACAGATGGGAACAGTATCACTGTATGATGGTCCCAGGGGGTGGTGGTTTAGTCATTAAGTCTTGTCTGACTCTTGCAACCCTGTGGACTGCAGCCCACGAGGCTCCTCTCTGTATGGGACTTTCCAGGCAAGCATACTGCACTTCCTTCTCCAAGGAATCTTCCCAAAGCAGGGATTGAACCTGGGTCTCCTGCATTGCAGGCAGATTCTTTCTCGAATGAGCCACCAGGGAAGTCCTATGATGATCTCTAGCATTATCCATAATACTGCGTACTGACTTCACTTCTAGTTCAGGCACAAGGTGGTAATACTGATCAGATCATGACTTGTTTTACGTTAAAACAATAGAACAAATAGTATTTGTATTTTTTTAAAATATAGGATAGTTATTTTTGGATAGATATTTTTCTTTGCAATAAATCTACCCAAAATAGTAGCTTCAATAAGTTCTCACAGTAGCTTGTACCTACCAGAGTCCCTGTCATTTGCCTCTCTGCAACCCTCTTTTGCATCCCAAGGTGAATACTTATTTGAACAATGTTAAGTAAGACTATGGGAGTGATTTTATTCAAATAACCAGAAGTCCATCTCTTTTGTTCTCTGATTCTAAAGGGATTACTTAACTAACCTGTTATAGACTGAATGCTTGTGTCCTCCTAAAATGTATATGTTGAAATCCTAACTCCAAATATGACAGTTTTGGGAGATGGAGCCTTTAGGGAAGTATGAAAGGTCAAGGAGGTCTTAAGAACAGAGCCCTCATTTGGCAGCATTAGTGTATTTTCAAGATGAAACACTAGGGAGCTTTACCTTTCTCTCTCCCTCCCTCTCCCTTCTCTCTTCACCATGTGAGCACACAGTGAGACAACAGCACCTGCAAACCACAAAGCAGAGCCTCTTAACAATGATCTAATCAGCCAGTACTTTGATGCCAGACTTTTTCACTTCAAGAACTGAGAGAAAATAAATTTATGTAGTTTAAGTCACCTAGGCTGTGGTATTTTATAATGGCAGGGTGAGCTGCTAATATAGAACCAAAAAAGTCTGTTAATATATTGTCTTATATTCTCTATTATTTTACTAAAAAGGAAAGAATGAGGGGGAAAAAAGAACCAAAACCTAAACTCTTAACTAGAATTTGGATTAAAATCAAATATGCTCTGATCAGGGGAAATTTCCTTGAGTAAGGTTATGGCCTCTGTTTTAAAGAATGAAAAAGAGGTTAGTTAGGCCAAGATGAAAAAAAAGCCGGGGGCAGTGGTGGGGGGGAATCATTTTATGAACCAGGGTCACATGAAGAAGACATAAAGGTGAAAACAGTATAATGACTCAGAAAAACAATATAAAAGCTCAGAAAAATAAGAAGTGGATGAAGGAAGAAGTTAAGCAAAGAAGGATGGGGGATGAGGTCATTTGGGAGCAGATCACCTGGCTAAAGATTATTTGAAAAATTGCAATATAAATATCTACTGAAAATCGTCCTTTGAAATATAAAGAGTTGTGGGTGTTTGTTCTTTGTGTGTGCTCTGATTACAATTGCTTATTTGGAACTTAGAGGACTCATTAAGAAATACTACCTTATAGTTTCTATTTTTAATAGAACATCCTAAGTTGGCCTTTGTCCGAAATTTCCTATTCATTTTATGAGCGAGAAAAGAAAGCCTTGGCACATAAGAAGGTCAGCTTCAGACATTTCCTGTGTAATTATTTCAGCAAACATCAAAAACTCCCTGCAGATTAACTGTAGTATATATAAAGGGGGTATATAGGGAGGGAATATACAGCACTAGAAGATAAAACTCAAATTAGTTTACTCTTAGGCTGGAAAATTAGCCAAAATTTTGATCTTGGCTTTTATTTTTAAAAAAGGGTCCATAATAATAATTTCCAATGAATGAGTTATTTCAAGAAATGAAAACAACCCAAAATGTTGTGTTAGGTAGTGAATAAACAAAAGTGCCACATACAAAGATGTTTATCTAGAAGCATGGCTCCTCTTTCAAGAAATTTGTGTGCTTATCTTCTGGTTAAAAAATAAGTAAATATTTAATAACATTTTAACTATACTAATAAACATATTTCAAACATAAAAATTTCTGAATTAAAGACGATTCTTAAAATTGATGAAAGCTTACCAGGCAAAAGTTACAATGTAGCTATTATTGCCTCAGAAAGCCTGAAATTAATCATAGTTGTTCATATGGTCCTCATATAAATTATGTGCATTATTTATACTGAATGTGTTGCACTTAATTGCAACTTAAAATAACTCTTAAAATTTTGAAACTGTGATCCAGCATGGAAACAAAAATGCGTGTGAGTAGAATAGTATGCAATATAGCAGATTAATATATGATTAAAAAAGAACTCCATGGCAAAACAGAAGAAAAGTTCATTAGCAATAGTTGTTGAAAACAAATTTCAAGTGATTTTTTAAAGCATTGTATTACATGTAAATTAACTATATTTCTACTTTCTTGATGTTCCTTAAAAGAATAAGGAAGTGATTGGATGGCATCACCGACTCAATGGACATGAGTTTGAGCAAACTCTGGGAGATAGTGAAGGATAGAGAAGCCCGGTATGCTACAGTTCCTGGGGTCCCAAAGAATTGGATACAGTTTAGCAACTAAACAATGACAACTGATGATGTCTTAGATGTATTGAAGTACAAGAAAGATATTTTTTCCCCCTAAACTGTGTTAATATATTAAAAAAAAATTATTACCAGCTTTTACAATGTCTGGGGCCATGTTTGAAAATTTAAAAATAGATATCACTGTATGTAGTTGTTCTTAAGAAATAACAGAAAACTATCCAAGCATTATTTTTACATTGTAATACAATTCTGTCATTGTTGTTGTTTAGTTGCTAAGTCTTATCTGACTCTTTTGCAACCTCGTGAACTGTAGATTTACAGACTCCTCTCTCCATGGGATTTTCCAAGCAAGAATACTGGAGTGCATCACCATTTCCTTCTCCAGGGGATCTTCCTGACCCAGGGATCAAACCTGGATCTCCTGCACTGGTGGGTGGATTCTTCACCACTGGGTCACCTGGGAAGCCCAATATAATTCTGGAGTTGCTAAAGTAAATGTGAATTTCGCAATGATTTTAAAATCTTAAGTCTAGATACATGGTTTGTTTATGCCAAAGAGATACACAATGCTTAGGGAAAATAAAATACTGGAAAATTAAGAAAGAGTACAAATAATGAAATTATACTTTAACATATGAATAAATTGATCTTTTTTACTGGTAGAATGATGGCAGAAAGTAAAGAGGAACTAAAAAGCCTCATGATGAGAGTGAAAGAGGAGAGTGAAATTTGGCTTAAAGCTCAACATTCAGAAAACAAGATCATGGCATCTGGTCCCATCACTTCATGGCAAATAGATGGGGAAACAGTGGAAACAGTGTTAGACTTTATTTTTGGTGGCTCTAAAATCACAGCAGATGGTGACTGCAGCCATGAAATTAAAAGATGCTTACTCCTTGGAAGAAAAGTTATGACCAACCTAGATAGCATATTGAAAAGCAGACACATTACTTTGCCAACAAAGGTCTGTCTAGTCAAGGCTATGGTTTTTCCTGTGGTCATGTATGGATGCGAGAGTTGGACTGTGAAGAAAGCTGAGCACTTAAGAATTGATGCTTTTGAACTGTGGTGTTGGAGAAGACTCTTGAGAGTCCCTTGGACTGCAAGGAGATCCAACCAGTCCATTCTGAAGGAGATCAGCCCTGAGATTTCTTTGGAAGGAATGATGCTAAAGCTGAAATTCCAGTACTTTGGCCACCTTATGTGAAAAGTTCACTCATTGGCAAAGACTGTGATGCTGGGAGGGATTGGGGGCAGGAAGAGAAGAGGACGACCGAGGATGAGATGGCTGGATGGCATCACTGCCTCGATGGACATGAGTCTGAGTGAACTCCGGGAGATGGTGATGGACAGGGAGGCCTGGCGTGCTGTGATTCATGGGGTCTCAGAGTGGGACCCGACTGAGCTACTGAATTGAACTGAACTGATCACCTATACTCGCATTGATGATGATGATATCTCAACAGTGTGGAATCATAGGATCTAGCCTGAGTAGGTAAGTAAATACCATGTGGTTTTATACTATCTCTACTTTTTCTCACTACAAATCTTAGTTAAAATGGATAGAAGAGAGAGTCTGTTACCAATAGGACAGAGTGAATACTGGATCTTCCCACAAGTATCAGTTATAAACTCTGGTTCCATTCTTATGCAAATGAGAGTTATATACTCTGAACAAAATACATTACACTACTATCTAGGGCTCTGGAAAGTTTTAAAGTAAAGGTAGTCAAATACTGAAAGTAAGTCAAAACTTAGAGTAACAAAAAAATATTGAAGTAAATTTCGCAGTTTTATTTTTGTTCCCCTGAGGGTGGCCATAAATTTCTGACCATGATGGCAGAGTATGAGGGGCACACTTCTGGAAAAAGAGTCTAAATCTATTTGCTTGAGAAATCAATAGAAAGAATTCAGGGCGATAAAATTCTGCTAGAGATTTAGGAAAACCGTAGAAAGGAGAGAGCCAAAAAAGAGGGGGAAAGTCCACGTGCATCAGCCCAGATTTATAGCTGACTCCAAATCTGCATGGGGAAAACTGAAAGCAGCTTTCTGCTAGGGCTGAAAGCACTGAACTGAGATGTGAACTTCCATATAATCACTGCATGCCATTTTAAAGTTTGAGTCTAGGCAATTTAATTGGCCAATAAAACAAAAACATACATACTTTATGGGGATATATGGAGAATTCATGGTCTATACAATGTAATATATAAAGTATTCAGGATAAAATTGACATCCTTAACATACAGGAAGCAAGACTGTATTACTCTCTTTTAAGAATAGGCAATAAACTGGTGCAAAACTTGAGATGACCAGGAAGTAGAATTCTCAGAAGCTGATATAAATATGTTTACTGATCAAGTAAAGTAAAATACGAAGAAAGCTGAGCACCAAATAATTGATGCTTTTGAACTGTAGTGTTGGAGAAGACTCTTGAGAGTCCCTTGGATTGCAAGGAGATCCAACCAGTGCATTCTATAGGAGATCAGCCCTGGGTGTTCTTTGGAAGGAATGATGCTAAAGCTGAAACTCCAGTACTTTGGCCACCTCATGCGAAGAGTTGACTCATTGGAAAAGACTCTGATGCTGGGAGGGATTGGGGGGCAGGAGGAAAAGGGGATGGCAGAGGATGAGATGGCTGGATGGCATCACCAACTCGATGGACGTGAGTTTGAGTGAACTCTGGGAGTTGGTGATGGACAGGGAGGCCTGGCGTGCTGAAATTCATGGGATCGCAAAGAGTAGGACACGACTGAGCAACCGAACTGAACTGAACTGAAAGTAAAATATGTTACTTTCAGTAGCATATGTTTTTCATTAAAAATAGATAGGAATATTAGAAAAGAAGAAAATATAAAAAATAACAAAATGCAATATCTAAAGAAAATTTTGGAACTGAAAAATAATATTTAAAACAAGAAATATAATAGTTTTACTTATTAATAAAGGAAATAGAGAAAAAATAAAATTGAAGGCAGATTATATACATATAAGTATAAATATATATGTATATAAATTATGCATTGAGAAGAAGAGATGAAAGAATGCAAGATGTACAAAGTTTTAAAGATCTAAGGAAGGTTAATAAAAAAATTCTCCTTTCTCAAAAGGGGATGAGAGAGAGACTACAGATAACAACATATTTGAATAAACAGAGGCAGGAAAGTATCCAAATGTGATAAAACATATAAATTCACAGACTTAAGAAACTTAGCCCATTAGTGCAACAAACCTATTAAAACCTAAATTAGATAAATTTGAAAAAATTCACATTTAGACATATAAAAGGCAAATACTAAAGACTAATATTAAAATAAAATTTTGCAAAAAAAATGGCAATAGAAAAAAATTACATATTAAGCATAAGGAAAATGCAATCTAAACCATTATAGACGTCTAAACATAAACATGAAGAATATAAAATAACAGAAAACCTTTAAAAGGACTGAAAGAAATACAAGACAAACAAAAAACAAACATTAACAAAGAATTCTGTGTTCAGTGAAAATATTCCCCAAGAATTAGGTTTATAGGCATTTTCCATGTAAATTAAAAATTAAGGGAATTTGCTAACTTCAGACTGATACGGAAATACAGTCTAAAATAAATTCTGTAGGTTGAAGGAAAATGATAGCAGAGGACACTTGAATACTCAAGAAAAATTAAAGAGCAATAGAAATAATAAACGTGTGTAAATAAAGCTATATTTGCTCCCAATTTATTTAAATACATATATTTGCATAAAAGGTATATTTCATGCATAAAAGCATGAAAAACATGATGATGCCAATGAGAGTTCCAGAAAAACATCTACTTCTGCTTTACTGACTAGGCCAAAGCCTTTGACTGTGTGGATCACAACAAAACGTGGAAAATTCTTCAAGAGAAGGGAACACCAGACCACTATCCTGCCTCCTGAGAAATCTATGGGCAGGTCAAGAAGCAACAGTTAGATCTGGACATGGAACAATGGGCTGGTTCCAAGTAGGAAAAGGAGTAATTCAAGGTTGTATATTGTTCAGTTCAGTTCAGTCGCTCAGTCGTGTCCGACTCTTTGTGACCCCATGAATTGCAGCACACCAGGCCTCCCTGTCCATCACCAACTCCCAGAGTTCACTTAGACTCACGTCCATTGAGTTGGTGATGCCATCCAGCCATCTCATCTTCTGTCGTCCCCTCTTCCTCCTGCCCCCAATCCCTCCCAGCATCAGAGTATTTTCCAATGAGTCAACTCTTCGCATGAGGTGGCCAAAGTACTGGAGTTTCAGCTTTAGCATCATTCCTTCCAAAGAAATCCCAGGGCTGATCTCCTTCAGAATGGACTGGTTGGATCTCCTTGCAGTCCAAGGGACTCTCAAGAGTCTTCTCCAACACCACAGTTCAAAAGCATCAATTCTGTGGTGCTCAGCTTTCTTCACAGTCCAACTCTCACATCCATACATGACTACTGGAAAAACCATAGCCTTGACTAGACGGACCTTTGTTGGCAAAGTAATGTTTCTGCTTTGCAATATGCTATCTAGGTTGATCATCACTTTTCTTCCAAGGAGTAAGCGCCTTTTAATTCCATGGCTGCAGTCACCATCTGCAGTGATTTTGGAGCCCCCCAAAATAAAGTCTGACACTGTTTCCACTGTTTCCCCGTCTATTTCCCATGAAGTGATGGGGCCAGATGCCATGATCTTTGTTTTCTAACTTGGTTTTAAGGCAACTTTTTCACTCTCCTCTTTCACTTTCATCAAGAGGCTTTTTAGTTCCTGTTCACTTTCTGCCATAACGGTGGTGTCATCTGCATACATGAGGTGATTGATATTTCTCCCAGCAATCTTGATTCCAGCTTGTGATTCTTCCAGCCCAGCATTTCTCATGAAGTACTCTGCATAGAAGTTAAACAAGCAGGGTGACAATATACAGCCTTGACGCACTCCTTTTCTTATTTGGAACCAGTCTGTTGTTCCATGTCCAGTTCTAACTGTTGCTTCCTAATCTGCATACAGGTGTCTCAAGAGGCAGGTCAGGTGGTCTGGTATCCCATCTCTTTCAGAATTTTCCACAGTTTATTGTGATCTACACAGTCAAAGGTTTTGGCATAGTCAATAAAGCAGAAATAGATATTTTTCTGGAACTCTCTTGCTTTTTCAATGATCCAGCGGATGTTGGCAACTTGATCTCTGGTTCTTCTGCCTTTTCTAAAACCAGTGTGAACATCTGGAAGTTCATGGTTCACATATTGCTGAAGCCTGGCTTGGAGAATTTTGAGCATGACTTTACTAGTGTGTGAGATGAGTGCAATTGTATGGTAGTTTGAGCATTCTTTGGCATTGACTTTCTTTGGGATTGGAATGAAGACTGACCTTTTCCAGTCCTGTGGCCACTGTTGGGTTTTCCAAATTTGCTGGCATATTGAGTGCAGCACATTCACAGCATCATCTTTCAGGATTTGAAACAGCTCAGCTGGAATTCCATCATCTCCACTATCTTTGTTCGTAGTAATGCTTTCTAAGGCCCACTTGACTTCACATTCCAGGATGTCTGGCTCTAGGTGAGTGATCATACCATCGTTATTATCTTGGTCGTGAGGATCTTTTTTTGTACAGTTCTTCTGTGTATTCTTGCCACCTATTCTTAATATCTTCTGCTTCTGTTAGGTGCATACCATTTTTGTCCTTTATCAAGCCCATCTTTCATAAAATGTTCCCTTGGTATCGCTAATTTTCTTGAAGATAACTCTAGTCTTTCCCATTCTGTTGTTTTCCTCTATTTCTTTGCATTGATCTCTAGGAAGACTTTCTTATCTCTTCTTGCTATTCTTTCTAACTCTGCATTCAGATGCTTATATCTTTCCTTTTCTCCTTTGCTTTTCTCTTCTCTTCTTTTCACAGCTATTTGTAAGACCTCCTCAAACAACCATTTTGCTTTTTTTCATTTCTTTTCCATGAGGATGGTCTTGACCCCTGTCTCCTGTACAATGTCATGAACCTCAGTCCATATTGTTACCCTGCTTATTTAACTATATGTAGAGTACACCATGCAAATGCTGGGCTGCTGCATCCAGCTGGAATCAAGAATAACAGGAGAAATATCAATAACCTCAGATACTCAGATAACACCACCCTTAGGGCAGAAAGCGAAGAACTAAAAACCTCTTGATGAGGGTGAAAGAAGAGAGTGAAAAGTTGGCTTAAAACTCAGCATTCAAAAAACGAAGATCATTGCATCCAGTCCCAGCACTTCATGGCAAGACAGGGAAACAATGGAAAGAGTGACAGACTTTCTTTTCTTCAGCCTATTAAAAAGCAGAGACATTACGACAAAGTCCATCTAGTCAAAGCTATGGTTTTTCCAATAGTATGCATAGATTTGAGAGTTGAACTATAAAGAAAGTTGAGGACCAAAGAACTGCGGCTTTTGAACTGCAATGTTGGAGAAGACTCTTGAGAGTCCCTTGGACAGCAAAGAGATCAAACAACTCAATACTAAAGGAAATCTGTCCTGAATATTCATTGGAAGGACTGATACTGAAGCTGAAACTCCAATCCTTTGACCACCTGATGCAAAAAACTGACTTGTTGGAAGAAGACCCTGATGCTGGGAGAGATTGAAGGTGGGAGAAGGGGATGACAGAGGATGAGATGGTTGGAAGTCATCACTGACTCCATAAAATGAGTTTGAGCAAGCTCTGGGAGTTGGTGATGGATGGGGAATCCTGGTGTGTTACAGTCCATGGGGTCTCAATGAGTTGGACATGACTAAGAGACTGAACTGAACTGATTTGCATAAACTAGAAGTTTTAACACTATCATTTGGAGTTGCTCATGTATGAAGGTATACTACATGTGAAAACAATAAGATACAGAGTGTCTAGGAGGGTTAAAGGTGCCTCTGTTGAGATAATTCTACATTTAAGTGATAAACCATCATCCTACATAAGCTGTGAAAAAATAAACACAGATGTTGTTAGTTTTATAATGATTAGTTAAAAATATCAAAAGGAATACCTAAGATGTGAAAAAAATTTTAAAGGAATAATTCAGAAAGATTAAGGAGAAACAGAGGAATAAAAATCAAAGAGACCAAATAGAAAATAAATAATAAATTTCTAGACTTAATTTGAACCATAAAAATAATTATGTTTATTGTTAATGAATTAAACACTCCAATTGAAAGTCAGATTATGAGAATGGAATAAATATAGAACATATCTATCTGCTGTGTATATAAGACACACTTTAAATAGAGTTAAACAAATAGGTTCAAAGTGCAAATAGTAAACATAAGAAGCCTGGAGTGACTAACAATATAAGATAAAATATGCCATGCTGTGCTTAGTAGTGTCTAACTCTGTGACACCATGGACTATATATAACCCACCAGGTTCTTCTGCCCATGGGCATTCTCCAGGCCAGAATACTGGAGTGGGTTGCCATGCCCTCTTCTAGGGGATCTTCCCAACCCAGGGATTGAATCCAGGTCTCCTGCATTGCAGGCAGATTCTTTACCAGCTGAGCTACTATGGAATCCTGAAGATAAAATATACTTTAAGATAAAGTATACTTCAAGACAAAAAATTATTATCAAAGATAAAGAAGGACATTACAGAATCACAAAGCAAGTCAATTCATCAGGAAGACATAATTATAAATGTCTATATTTCCTATAAAATAGCCTCAAAATACATTAATCAAATTTGACAAAATTAAAGCAAGAAATAACTACTAAATCACAGGAGATTTTGATGTCCATCTCTCAGCAACTGATAGAACAATTAATCAAAAATTAATTTTAATAAAGCATTTGAACACCATTCTTAATAAATACTGGACTTAATTGATATTTATAAAATATCATATGCAAAATTATAGAATACATGTTTCTTTGCAAGTGCACATATATATATATACTCAACAAGACAGATCACATGCTGTTCCATACAAGTTTCAGTTATTTTTAAAAGATTGAAATCATACAAAATATGTTCTTGGATCACATGGCATTATATTAGGAATATGTAACATGGTGTTTGAAAGTGAAAGTGAAGTTGCTCAGTCATGTCCGACTCTTTGCAACCCGTGGACTGTAGCCCACCAAGCTCCTCTGTCCATGGGATTCTCCAGGGAAGAATACTGGAGTGGGTTGCCATTTCCTTCTCCAGGGGATCTTCCTGACCCAGGGATTGAACCCAGGTCTCCCACATTGCAGGCAGACGCTTTAACCTCTGCACCACCAGGGACGAATTTAAACCACACAATTCTAAATAATCTACTGGACACAGAACACATCACATAAAAAAGTAGAATATATTTCAAAACCTATGATAAGCAAAACAGGGGTTAGGGATGCCAACTCTCCATGTATTCACAAATCTGTATATAATTAGTAACTAGTCCTTCCTATACTCAGCTCCTCCTTATCCACAGTTCCTCATCTGCATGCAATTCAGCCAACCTCATGTAGTATATCACTACAATTGTAAACAACTGAAAAAGATCTGTAAGTGAAACTGCACAATTTCAACCTGCATTGTTCAAGGGTTAATTATACATCAGAGTTTATGGGATACAAGTAAAATAGCATTTGCTGCTAAGTCACTTCAGTCGTGTCCAACTCTGTGTGACCCCATAGATGACAGCCCACCAGGCTCCCCTGTTCCTGGGATTTTCCAGGCAAAAACACTGGAGTGGGTTGCCATGTCCTTCTCCAAAGCATGAAAGTGAAAAGTGAAAGTGAAGTCGCTCTGTCTTGTCTGACCCTTAGCAACCCCATGGATTGCAGCCTTCCAGGCTCCTCTGTCCATGGGATTTTCCAGGAAAGAGTACTGGAGTGGGGTGCCATTGCCTTCTCTGAAAATATTCTTAACATGAATATTTTACTTTTAAATCTGTATTTTTCTTTAAGAAAAAATAACCTAATATTTTACCTCAGGAATCTAGAAGAAGAGCAAAGTAACTCCAAGACAAGAAATAATAAAAATAAGAGTAGAAGAAACCAGCTAGAAGAAGAACAATAAAGAAAATTAACTGTTTAAAAGCTGGTTCTTGAAAATAATCAGTGAATTTGACAAAGAACTAGCTGGACCAATCAATGAAAATCAGAGAATACAAATCACCAATATCAGGAAGAAAACAGGATTGTTACTAAAGTTCTAATAGACTACTACTAAAGATCCTGAAAGGCCATAAAAGAATATTATGGATAAGTTTATACCAATGAATTAGCAATTCATATGACAGGGAAAGTTCCTTCAAAGACACAGGTTCAAGAATCACTAAAGTAGTAACAGTAGTAATAGTAGTAACAGTATCCAAACTGGATAGCTATCTTTACATCTACTAATGAAACTTAGTTCAAAGCTACAAAACTTTTCCAGAAAACAAACAGAAACACACATTAGCCCTCTAAACAGAAAAAAAATCTCTCAAAACTCAGATGATTCAATCAGATGATGGCAAATTCTATCAAATACTTCAGGAAGAAATAATACCATACAGACAAAAAGTGTTTTACACAAACTCTTCCAGAGACTAGAAAGGCAGAGTAATATTTTCCAATGAGTTTTATAAGAACAACATTACCAAAAGCAAAAAATTTACAAGTAAATAAACCTGCAGATCATCTGTACCCCTAATAAACATAGGCACAAGTACTCACAAAAGATATTAGCAAAGCAAATACAGCAATATATATGTATATTTAAAGAAAGATAATGAACAAGTGGGATCTATCCCAGGAATGCAAATATTAGGCCAATTTGAAAATGAATCTCTAATTTATCATAATAATAGAATAAAGATAAAAGTCTGCAAGCCAATTTAATAGATGCAATAAAAATCTTCAGAAAAATACATTAAAATATCTCAGAAAAGTAGTAATTAGTAAGAACTTCCTCATTTTGATAAAAAGAATTAAAAAAAAATACACAGGCATAGAAACACAGTCATAGAGTTTTAAAATGATTTTAAATTCAAAATACTAGTGACAGAACACCAGGACAATGGAAATACAGTCACAGTGTCTTAGAGCTTTTCTTTGTGTACTATGTTACATCAGTCTACTCAGAAACTAACACTTCAACTAACAGGTACTCATGCCTTCTATATTCTAGACTTAAAATACCCCACACTCTACTAATTTTTCCTCACCTATAAAAAGATAACAATAAAGAATTTTAAAATTAAAAAGAAACAATATTATTTATCTCATAGTGCTTTGGTAGGATGAAGGGAGTTAATTTATGTGAGAGGCTTAGAATAGTACCTAACAATTCCCTGGTGACTCAGACGGTAAAGTGTCTGCCCCCGCAAGGCAGGAGACCTGGGTTCGATTCCTGGGTCGGGAAGATACCCTGGAGAAGGAAATGGCAATCCACTCCAGCACTCTTGCCTGGAGAATCCCATGGACAGAGGAGCTTGGTGGGCTACAGTCCATCGGGTCCCGAAGAGTCGGACACGACTGAGCAACTTCACTTTCACTTTCACATAGTAGTTTGTGTATTATTTATTATTAAAACCGGGCTTCCCTGCTGGCTGAGACAGTAAAGAATTTTCCTGTGATGCTGGAGATCCAAGTTTGATCCCTGGGTCAGGAAGATCCCTAGGCGAAGGGAATGGCAACTCACTCCAGTATTCCTGCCTAGAGAATCCATGGACAGAAGAGCCTAGTTGCTATAGTCCATGGGGTTGCAAAGAGTCGGACATGACTAAGCAACACAGAATATTATTAAATATATAACATCTTATGAAACTAATCATTTTTATATTATAACTATGGATAAGAATCCCACATATTATGTTTTAGCCAGAATGTTGACATTTTAATGTCTCCTAACTGTTATTTTTGGGGAATATATCTTCACTCAAATTGATTTCATTTAAAATGATTATTTTATTTATTGTAATAAGGGGATCTCCTGAGTAAAACTTTAGTGACACAACTTCACATATTCATAATATTTATATTTAGTTGATAACAACCTGTCTGAGCTGTAAAAACATTTTGTGGAGCCCAATACCATACAACGAACAAAGCTAGTGGAGGTTATGGAATTCCAGTTGAGTTATTTCAAATCCAAAAAGATGATGCTGTGAAAGTGTTGCACTCAATATGCCAGCAAATTTGGAAAACTCAGCATTGGCCACAGGACTGGAAACTATAAGTAAGGTGAAAAGACTGCCTTCTGAATGGGAGAAAGCAATAGCAAATGAAGCAACTGACAAACAACTAATCTCAAAAATATACAAGCAACTTATGCAGCTCAACTCCAGAAAAATAAACGACCCAATCAAAAAATGGGCCAAAGAACTAAATAGGCATTTCTCCAAGGAAGACATATGGATGGCTAACAAACACATGAAAAGATGCTCAACATCACTCATTATCAGAGAAATGCAAATCATACCACAGTGAGGTACCATTTCATGCCAGTCAGAATGGCTGCCATCCAAAAGTCTACAAGCAATAAATGCTGGAGAGGATGTGGAGAAAAGGGAACCCTCTTACACTGTTGGTGGGAATGCAAACTAGTACAGCCACTATGGAGAACAGTGTGGAGATTCCTTAAAAAATTGCAAATAGAACTGCCTTATGACCCAGCAATCCCACTGCTGGAAACCAGGATTGAGGAAACCAGAATTGAAAGACACATGTGTACCCCAATGTTCATCACAGCACTGTTTATAATAGCCAGGACATGGAAACAACTTAGATGTCCATCAGCAGATGGATGGATAAGAAAGCAGTGGTACATATACACAGTGGAGTATTACTCAGCCATTAAGAAGAATAAATTTGAATCAGTTCTAATGAGGTGGATGAAACTGGAGCCTATTATACAGAGTGAAGTAAGCCAGAAAGAAAAACACTAATACAATATACTGACACATATTTACAGAATTTAGAAAGATGGTAATGATGACCCTGTATGCAAGATAGCAAAAGAGACACAGATGTATAGAACGGACTTTTGGACTCTGAGGGAGAGGGAGAGGGTGGGATGATTTGGGAGAATGGCTTTGAAACATGTATACTATCATGTAAGAAACGAAGAGCCAGTCTATGTTCGATACAAGATACAGGATGCTTGGGGCTGGTGCACGGGGATGATCCAGAGAGATGATATGGGGTGGGAGGTGGGAGGGGGATTCAAGATTGGGAGCTCATATACACCCATGGCGGATTCATGTCAATGTACAGCAAAACCAATACAGTATTGTAAAGTAAAATAAAGTAAAAATAAAATTAAAAGAAAAAAAGAAAAAAAAAAGGTCAGTTTTCATCAAATCCAATCCCAAAGAAAGGCAATGATAAGAATGTTCAAACTGCTACACAATTGCACTCATTTCACATGCTAGCAAAGTAATGCTCAAAATTCTCTAAGCCAGGCTTCAATAATACATGAACTGTTAATTTCCAGTTGTACAAACTGGATTTAGAAAAGGCAGAGAAATCAGAGATCAAATTGCCAACATCTGCTGGATCATTGAAAAAGCAAGAGAGTCCAGAAAAACATATATTTCTGCATTATTGACTATGCCAAAGCCTTTGATTGCATGGATCGCAATAAACTGTGAAAAATTCTGGAAGAGATGGGAATACAAGACCATCTGACCTGCCCGCTGATAAATCTGTATGCAGGTCAGGAAGCAACAGTTAGAACTGGACATGGAAAAACTGTTTGGCTCCAAATAGGAAAAGGAGTACATCAAGGCTATATATTGTCACTGTGCTTATTTAACTTATATGCAGAGTACATCCTGAGAAATGCTGGGCTGGAGGAAGCACAAGCTGGAATCAAGATTGCTGGGAGAAATATCAATAATCTCAGATATGCGGATGACACCACCCTTATGGCAGAAAATGAAGAACTAAAGAGCCACTTGATGAAAGTGAAAGAGGAGAGTGGAAAAGCTGGCTTAAACTTAACACTGAGTAAACTAAGATCATGGCATCTGGCTCCCCATCACTTCATGGCAAATAGATGGGGAAACAGTGGAAACAGTGACAGACTTTATTTTGGGGGGCTCCAAAATCACTGCAGATGGAGACCACAGCCATGAACTAAAAAGATGCTTACTCCTTGGAAGGAAAGTTATGACCAACCTAGATGACATGTTAAAAAGCAGAGACATTACTTTGCCAACAAATGTCCATCTAGTCAAGGCTATGGTTTTTCCAGTACTCATGTATGGATGTGAGAGTTGGACTATAAAGAAAACTGAGCACCAAAGAATTGATGCTTTTGAACTGTGGTGTTGGAGGAGGCTCTTGAGAGTCCCTTGGACTGCAAGGAGATCCAACCAGTCCCTTCTAAAAGAAATCATTCCTGAATGTTCACTGGAAGGACTGATGTTGAAGCTGAAACTGCAATACTTTGGCCACTTGATGGGAAGAACTGACTCACTGGAAAAGACCCTAATGCTGGGAAAGATTGAAGGCAGGAGGAGAAGGGGAAGAAAGAGGATGAGACGGTTGGATGGCATCATCGACTTAATGGACATGAGTTTGAGTGGACTCTGGGAGTTGGTGATGGAGAGGCCTGGTGTGCTGCAGTCCATGGTGTCACAAATAGCACATGACTGAGTGACTGAACTGAACTAAACTGATACCATAGTAGTCATATTTTCAATAACAATTGACAGAGAAGATTACATAATGACAAAAAACAATGTTCAGTATAAGAATGCACTAATGAATTTTCATTTCATTCATCAATATATGGAGTTTTAAATAAAGGGTATTGAGCAATTATAAGATGTGCTTACTCACTTCATACAACAAGTTTATAATGTAAGGATTGTTATCTGCATTTTGTAGATGAAAAGATGTAAGTTAGGGCAACTTGAGTAATATGTTCAGTGCCTCACTTCTAGAGGGGGGAATGGATTCAAAGTCAGATATGGCTGATTCCAAGTACATTCATATGTTGTGTCTCATAGTGGTGTGCCAGATGTACTACTCAATAACACTGGAACAAAAATGTGCTGTCTGTACAGAATCCTTGCAATAGCTGAATTCCCCAAGTGCCTGAGTCACATAGTCTGAGAAGTGGTGGTTTACACCGCTGAGCAGTGCATGCTTGGTATGCTGATACATTATCCGTCAGAGGTTTACAATAACACACGTGACTCTCACTTCACTGGCTTCCTGCACACTGGTAAAAGTCATCCCTGAAAGCCTGCTTACCTCTTATTCTTTTGAGAAAACCAGGATATTTCCCCCTTCTGAGCTATACTTACTATTTTCTGTTTCTTCACAACACACTTTTTAATACTATAATGTCCTAGTACATTCAGTCTTTTGCTTGGAAATTAATTGCATACTAGCAGCAGTTCCATCCTTCCCCATTGATTAATTCCCTCCCTTTAAGTCTCTGTGATTTATTCTAGTCATGTTTGTCATTAACTAAGATTTTTAAAGATTATTTTTAAAAAAAATTCTCTTCTGAAGGCACACCCTGACAATCAGGGGTGCACCTTTACTCTTTCTAGCTGACAGAATGCGTACATGCTTGAAGTATGGGGCATTTTTTTTTCTGTTCAAATTAGAAGTACATTATAAAAGTAATAGAGAAAGCTAAGAGACTATAAAAATTTCTAAACTAGAAAACATAAATCCCTCTGATTCTTACTTTCATCTCATAATAAGTAAATTTAAAGTGGAGAAATGTGACTAAATTTTTATCTCACAGTTTATATTTACTTCACTAACATTCACCATGAAAAAGAGTACCAAATTCTACACATACTTGATTATATTCATCAGAGTTCAACATGGAAACTGAAACCTCTCAATTTCAAACAGGAAATTTGTGACAGATAATGTAAGAGCTGAGAAACCAAATGGCCTGGTTAGGTAATCTTGAGATGAATAACAGCAGGAAGTTACTACTACCACTCCTCAGACTGGACTGGTAGCATGCCCATCCCATGTGAAGAGTAGCAGGGGAAAACATTTAGAATGGTGGTCGTGGTGGGAGGAGTGTTTCTTTAATGTCACTGACATTGTTTAGAATTGCTAGCTCATGGTTATAGACATAGGCTGACTTTTCAATTCAGTTCAGTTCAGTCGCTCTGTTGTCTCTGACTCTTATGGCCCCATGGACTGCAGCACACCAGGCTTCCATGTCCATGACCAACTCCCGGCACATGCTCAAACTCATGTCCATTGAGTCGGTGATGCCACCTAAACATCTCATCTTCTGTCATTCCCCTCTCCTCCTGCCTTCAATCTTTCCCAGTATCAGGATCTTTCCCAGTGAGTCAGTTTTTCACATCAGGTGGCCAAAATGTTGGAGCTTCAGCTTCAGCATCAGTCTTTCCAATGAATATTCAGGACTGATTTCCTTTAGGATTGACTGGTTTGATCTCCTTGCTGTCAAAAGGACTCTCAAGATTCTTCTCCAATATCACAGTTCTAAAGAATCAATTCTTCAGAGCTCAGCTTTCTTTATGGTCTAACTCTCAAATCCTCAATTATTACTGGCAAAGCAATTGCTTTGACTAGACAGACCTCTGTTGGCAAAGTAAGAGATTCTTTCACTGTTTCCATTGTTTCCTCATCTATTTGCCATTCAGTGATGGTACTGGTTTTTTATATTTCTCCCAGCAATCTTGATTCCAGCTTCTTCTTCATCCAGTCCAGCATATAATTTAAATAAGCAGGGTGACAGTATACAGCCCTGACTTACTCCTTTCACAATTTGGAACCAGTCTTTTGTTGCATGTCCAGTTCTAACTTTTGCTTCTTGACTTGCATACAGATTTCTCAGAAGGCAGGTCAGGTGGAATTTTTAAATTTAAAAATTTTAAAAATTCTTAAAATTTAAGAATTTTCCATACTTTGTTTTGATCCACACAGTCAAAGGTTTTGGCATAGTCAATAAAGCAGAAGCAGACATTTTTCTGGAACTCTCTTGCTTTTTAGGTGATCCAGCAGGTGTTGGCAATTTGATCTCTGGTTCCTCTGGCTGACTTTTAGTTGGTTTCAATCTGCTTTTTAAATTTTCTTTACCCAGATTATCCCCGATTTTCTGCAACCAGTTGTACTGTTGATGCTATGTTGCCCACTGGATATGACATGGTGGAAACATGATAGATGGAAGAGAGATTATCCGAACTAGGAAGCTGGAATCATGAGCTGGAATTATGCAGAGCCAAGTAGGCAGTGTCGCTCAGTGAAGCACTGCTCTAAGGGGTCAGAGAGGGAAGAAATAACTTGATTCTCCTACCAGTTCATTCCTTTGGCAAATTTAGCTAGAAAGCAACTGACACGAGTGTTTGGAGTCAGTCCCCTTCCAATGTAGAATGAAGAGGAGAAAGAGAAGCAATGCACTTTGGAGCAAATGGGCAAATAACTATGACACCTCAGATATGAGATATTACCCAGTCTTTTAATCTTTCCACTCCAGGAGAGAAATATTGCTTTCTTTTATTTGTAGCCAGTTCAGATGATTTAAAATGTTCATTGGTCATTTGTTTTCTTTCTTTTTCTTTTCTTTTTCCTTTTTTTCTGGATTGTCTGCTTGTATTATTTGAGATTTCTGTGGGGAAATGTTTTTGAGATCTTTTGATAGTTTCTTTATCTCCCTTATTCATTACTTAATAACTTTGTCATAAATAAGGATTTTGCCTTTTAACTTTGTCATTTTTATTCAGAAGTTTTAAATTTCATCTTGTCATGTATACCAATCTTTGCCATTATGTCATTCTGTACCCCAATATTATAAAAACTGTCTTGTTTATTCATTTTGTACTTCAACAGCTTCATTGTTCTGCCTAATTTCTTAATCCTTCTGAAATGGATTCGGAGATAGTGTAAGTTAAAGTTTAAAGTTAAATTTTTAAAAATTACTATCTAATTTCCCCAATACTATTTATTAAATTATCCTTTGATCACTTATTTGAAATTATACCATTGACATATTTAAATTATATTTCACATGTTAAAGGTTAATAAACTTAGCCTAAAAACTTCCTTCATTTTATAAAGGTAGTAACTTAAATCTTTGGAGAATTAAAAATACTTCAAATAAACAAACATGTCTTCAATATAATAACATTAATTTCAGTTTCATATTTCCACTTCAGATAAACCAGCTAGCATTGTTGTCATTAGCCCTGGATTACTTTGACTGTTTTCTTTTTTTTTTTTTTAATTTTATTTTTACTTTATTTTACTTTACAATACTGAATTGGTTTTGCCATACCTTGACATGAATCCACCACAGGTGTATAAAAGCTCCCAATCCTGAATCCCCCTCCCACCTCCCACCCCATATCATCTCTCTGGATCATCCCCATGCACCAGCCCCAGGCATCCTGTATCCTGTATTGAACATAGACTGGCACTTCATTTCTTACATGATAGTATACATGTTTCAAAGCCATTCTCTCAAATCATCCCACCCTCTCCCTCTCCCTCAGAGTCCAAAAGTCTATTCTATACATTTGTGTCTCTTTTGCTGTCTTGCATAAAGGGTCATCATTACCATCTTTCTAAATTCCATATATATGTGTCAGTATACTGTATTGGACTGTTTTATTTATATTTTCATTCTTGCATAACTAGACAAAAGTTATATTTAGTGATTCCTTATGACTCAACTATAAATACAATAAAATTCTGATTATGAAAATGGCATTAATTAAACAAAATTATTAAAAATTACTATGGTAATTTCAAATATGTTCACAACAGCTAACATGGTGAAATCTTGTAAGCTTTCCTCTTAGATCAAGAACAAGTCAGCATGCTAACATTAACTAGTTCTATTTAACACGATATTGCAAGTCCTAACCTGAATAATGAGACAAGAAAATGAAATAGCAGGCATTCAAATTGTAAAGGAAGAAGTAAAATGATCCCTCTTTACAGATGACATGGTTTTATATGTGGAAAACCTTAATGACCACACCAAAAACCTGTTAGAATTAATTAATGAATTCAGCAGTAGCAGAGTATAAAAATCAACAAACAAAAGTCAGTTACTTCCATACACTAAAGTGAAGTAGCTCAGTCGTGTCCGACTCTTTGTGATCCCATGGACTGTAGCCTAGCAGGTTCCTCTGTCCATGGAATTGTACAGGAAAGAGTACTGGTGGGTTCCCACTTCCTTTTTCAGGGGATCTTCCCAACCCAGGGAATGAACCCAGATCTCCCACATTGCAGGCAGACACTTTGCTGACTGAGCTACAAGGGAAGCCTCCATAAACTAACAAATGAACAATTTGAAAAAGGAAGAAAATAACCCCACTTAAATGGCAAAAATAGAACAAACAACCTAACTGAATCTACAGACTCAATGAAATTCCAATAAAAACTCCAATGACATTTCTTCCAGAAATAAATAAATAAATAAATAAATAAATAAATAAATAAAAACTTCTAAAATTAAAAAAAATTTTTTTTAAGTACACCAAGTAGGCAAAACGATCTTGAAAAAGAAATATAAAGCTGAAGGACTTGAATTTCCTGATTTTAAAATGTATTAAAAGCTGTAGTAATCAAAAGATCCTCAAAATCACTAATTGTTAAGAAAATGCAAATCAAAACTACATTCAAATATGACTTTATACCCACTCAGTTCAGTTCAGTTCAGTTGCTCAGTTGTGTCCAACTCTTTGCAACCCCATGAATCACAGCACGCCAGGCCTCCCTGTCCATCACCAATATCCAGAGTTCACTCAAACTCATGTCCATTGAGCTGGTGATGCCATCCAGCCATCTCATCTTCTGTCGTCCCCTTCTCCTCCTGCCCTCAATCCCTCCCAGCATAAGAATCTTTTCCAATGAGTCAACTTTTTGCATGAGGTGGCCAAAGTATTGGAGTTTCAGCTTCAGCATCAGTCCTTCCAATGAATACCCAGAACTGATCTCTTTTAGCATACACTGGCTGGATCTCCTTGGAGGCCAAGGGACTCTCAAGAGTCCTCCAACATCACAGTTCAAAAGCATCAATTCTTCGGTGCTCAGCTTCCTTCACAGTCTAACTTTCACAATTACACATAACCACTGGAAAAACCATAGCCTTGACTAGAAGGACCTTTGTTGGCAAAGTAATATCTCTGTTATTCAATATGTTATCTAGGTTGGTCATATCTTTCCTTCCAAGGAGCAAGTGTCTTTTAATTTCATGGCTGTAATCACCAACTGCAGTGATTTTGGAGCCCAAAATATAAAGTCTGACACTGTTTCCACTGTTTCTCCATCTATTTCCCATAAAGTGACAGGAACAGATGCCATGATCTTAGTTTTGTGAATGTTGAGATTTAAGCCAACATTTTACTCTCCTCTTTCACTTTCATCAAGAGGCTTTTTAGTTCCTCTTCACTTTCTGCCATAAGGGTGGTGTCATCTACATATTTGAGGTTATTGATATTTCTCCTGGCAATCTTGATTCCAGCTTGTGTTTCTTCCAGCCCAGCGTTTCTCATGATGTACTCTACAAATAAGTTAAATAACCAGGGTGACAAGATACAGCCTTGACGTACTCCTTTTCCTACTTGGAACCAGTCTGTAGTTCCATGGCCAGTTCTAACTGTTGCTTCCTAACTTGCATATAGGTTTCTCAAAAGACAGGTCAAGTGGTCTGGTATCCCCATCTCTTTCAGAATTTTCCACAATTTATTGTGATCCACACAGTCAAAGGCTTTGCTTAGTCAATAAAGCAGAAATAGATGTTTTTTTCTGGAACTCTCTTGCTTTTTTGATGATCCAGCAGATGTTGGCAATTTGATCTCTGGTTCCTCTACCTTTTCTAAAACCAGCTTGAACATCTGGAAGTTCACAGTTCATGTACTGCTGAAGCATGGCTTGGAGAATTTTAAGCATTACTTTACTAGCATGTGAGATGAGTGCAATTGTGCGGTAGTTTGAGCATTCTTTTGCATTACCTTTCTTTGGAATTGGAATGAAAACTGAACTTTTCCAGTCCTGTGGCCACTGTTGAGTTTTCCAAACTTGCTGGCATATTGAGTACAGCACTTTCACAGCATCATCTTTCAGGATTTGAAACAGCTCAACTGGAATTCCATCACTTCCAGTAGCTTTGTTTGTAGTGATGCTTTCTAAGGCTCACTTGACTTCACATTCCAAGATGTCTGGCTCTAGATTAGTGATCACACTATCCTGATTATCTGGGTCGTGAAGCTCTTTTTTGTACAGTTCTTCTGTGTATTCTTGCCAGTTCTTCTTAATATCTTCTGCTTCTGTTACATCCATAACATTTCTGTCCTTTAGCGATCCCATCTTTGCATGAAATGTTCCCTTGGTATCTCTAAGTTTCTTGAAGAGATTTCTAGTCTTTCCCATTCTGTTGTTTTCCTCTATTTCTTTTCATTGATCACTGAGGTAGGCTTTCTTATCTTTGCTTGCTATTCTTTGGAACTCTGCATTCAGATGCTTATATTTTTCCTTTTCTCCTTTGCTTTTTGCTTCTCTTCTTTTCACAGCTATTTGTAAGGCCTCCCCAGACAGCCATTTTGCTTTTTTTGCATTTCTTTTCCATTGGGATGGTCTTGATCCCTGTCTCTTGTACAGTGTCATGAAGCTCCATCCATACTTCATCAGGCACTCTATCTATCACATCTAGTCCCTTAAATCTATTTCTCACTTCCTCTGTATAATCATAAGGGATTTGATTTAGGTGATGCCTGAATGGTCTAGTGGTTTTCACCACTTTCTTCAATTTCAGTCTGAATTTGGTAATAAGTTGTTTATGATCTGAGACACAGTCAGCTCGTGGTCTTGTTTTTGCTGGTTGTATAGAGCTTTTCCATCTTTGGCTGCAAAGAATATAATCAATCTGATTTCAGTGTTGACCATCTGGTGGTGTCCATGTGTGACTCTAAATGAAACAGGAAAAACAGGTGTTGGTGAAGATGTGGAGAAATGGAACACTTGTGTATTCTTGGAATAAATTTAGATTTAGACAGCTGCTTAGTAAAACAGTATAGCAGTTTTTTCAAAAAATAATTAACATGATCTAGCAATTCCACTACTTGAAGAAATATTTATATATTCTCATTTGTAGTAAAATTATTTACAATAACTAAAGGTGTAGAATGTACCTAGAGCAGTCAAATTCATAGAGACAGAATGTAGGATGTAGTTTCCAGGAGCCTGGATGAATGAGGAATAAAAAGTTATTTTTAATGACAAAGAATTTATATTTTGCAAGATAAAAAGCGTTATGGAGACTGATGGTTGAAAAAAATGTGAAAGTAGTTAATACACCTGAATCATACACTTAATAGACCTATGATGGCAAATTTTATGCTAGATATTCTTATCATGATTAAAAATGCATATTAATAAAATGATGATAAAATTCTTTGACACTGAACCTATTGAGAAGTGAAGCATCTTTATTCTCCTTTTGAAAACATGTTGGGTTTATTGAGCAACTTGTGACTTATAGAATGCTGAGAAGTGATGCTGTATGACTTTAGAAAGACGATAAAGCTTCCATCAGATTCTATTTTTGACCTACGTACCTTTAGATCTCTACATCCATACTCTGAAATAGCCCAAGAGGTCTTGATTAAACATGTTTTCCATTTTCTAGACAATAGTGTGGTCTGTAAGTGAGAAACCTTTTGTTAATAATACTTTACTCATCGTTGTGAGTGCAGTCATAGGAGAGATCCACAGAGAACCATTTACTTTTGCCTGGTCAACCCTCAGGACCATGAATAATATTAATAAGTGATTACTGTTATTTTATACCACTATGCCAGTTTGTGGCAGTTTATTATGAGAATTATATGATTAAAACAACTGTCAAGAGCAGAATCTATGGAATCGGAATGACTGGTATTTGAATTTCAACTTTACTACTTACTAGCTACATGTGACTTTAGACTTGTCACTTTATGTGTAATTTGAGGATAAAAGTACTTGCTTCATAAAATCAGTTTGTGTATAAGTGAGATATATGTAAAATACCTCTTACAGTATATTGAGCATCATAAGCCTTCAATATTTTATAATAATGGTTAATATTGCTCTTATTAGAATTAGCATAAAGTGTTGAGTGTATCCTTGTTAAAAATTTACATGTGCATTTCTGATAAAATAGGCTTTCCTTAATCAAAAGAATTTAAAATTTCTAATACCAATCATAATCCCCAAATTTAATTTGAATTCCATTCCAGTTGAAGATAGGGTTTTCAAATAATATAATTTTTCTACATTTATTGCAAGGCACAGAGATAAATTAGATTTTATAGATTCTCAGTTTCTATTTTCTACAAAAATATTTAGAGATTCTTAGATAGCTGAATTTTGCAAGAAAGCAATTCATTGCTCTTTGTGGACACCCAAACTTCATTAGCAAAATTGTATTCCTCTTAGCATTAAACTTTTTAATTAAGTTTCATGCCTTTAAAAGTTGGCCATTCATTTAAATTTGGAGCAGGGAGAAGGGAAAGGTTTCCTCTAGGGCAGTTGTATTGTTGTATTCATGGAACATTATCAGTCTCATATTTTGGAAGGCTTGTAAATTATAGAGCCACTGAAATTATTGCCAAGTATGTAGAAATGATCTTTGTACACAAAATCTATGTAGACTGAGAAGTATCTTTCTGACCCCACTGCAATGCAGTGCTAATGGATCGATTTTCTTCCACTTCTGTTAAAATATGATATGTTTACTGCCACTTTCTTTACAAGCCAAAAGAATCATCTATAAGGAGCTCAACTATAAAAATTATAATCACCAGCAAATTTTTCTTTAGCACAGGAAACACTATTTGCTAGTTTCCTGCTGATGGTAAAAGACTAGAAACAGTACTGTTTCTGTGTGGTTATGTAAAATATTATGACTAAAAATCTTATTAAAAATGCCTGGGGATTGCATGCATTAAATAAGTTTGCATTATTCCTTAAAGCTCTCAGGCTTCCATGTCAAATTTTTAGCACACAAACGATTTTTTATTATATGATCTCAGAAAAGGGATGTCAACTGAATGGCACAAAGATTCTATTTTTGTTTCAACATGAGATTTGAGTCTATGCCACAGTAAGAGAACAAGGAAGTTCCATTTACATTTCAGAAATAATATTTGAAACAAAGACACTGACAAGAGAAAAATGGTTGAGAAGCTGTACTCCTCCTAATAGTGTTTATGTAAGTCTGGTGGAACCCATTTACCTTTAAGAGCTGCATAAGTGCTTTGCAAACACCCTTAAAGTTTGGTAGAAAATCACAAAACCCTTGTTATATTTTGTGACAGTGATAGGTGAATAATAAACCATTTTGCTATGTAAGGAACTCTGAAGCAAGAATAAAGTCTCAACCTTTAGAAAACCATCCTTTGCAGACATCCTTTGCTGTTGCTAACGTGCAAGCTATTACATCTGCCAAATTTCTCCTCAAGGTATGGCAGCCCCACGTTTTCACTGCTCAGTTCATTCGCCACTGTCTAATTAACAGTCATTCTTCACTTTTCTGGCTTTTTCTTACTGCATCTTGCTTTCTATAGTACAACCCCACATAGTCAGTGGCTCTGTAGCAATGATCATGAAAAGGTCTCCAACAGCTTTTGTGAAAATCCTGAGACCAGGCAGTTCATAATCTGTCCTTGTCCCATCCTCCACCACAGCAAGGACTGAAGATGCTCCCTTCTGCCTTCATTTCACAGTTCTGGTCATGCTTGTGGTCTTTTAGGACACAGAAACCACTATTCCCTTTCCAGTCTGTCTTTAAATTGGGGAGGGGAGAGTAGAGAAAGGGGTGGAAAAGGGTAGGATCAAGAGATACACCTGGTAATACATAACTGCTTTCTTGAATCCATTGCAATTATCATCTCTAGCATTGCTACAATGATTGCTTTTCAAATAAAAATAAGTTTTCAGAAGAATGATTTTTAATATCTCAGTTTATACATAATAATGGAAGTTTCTATAAGTTTAGATAATAGATTTTTAAAATATCCCTGAATTTCTTTTTTATAAATTCTAATTGTGGTCATGTATGGATGTGAGAGTTGGATTGTGAAGAAGGCTGAGCACCGAAGAATTGATGTGTTTGAACTGTGGTGTTGGAGAAGACTCTTGAGAGTCCCTTGGACTGCAAGGAGATCCAACCAGTCCATCCTGGGATTTCTTTGGAAGGAATGATGCTAAAGCTGAAGCTCCAGTACTTTGGACACCTCATGCAAAGAGTTGACTCATTGGAAAAGACTCTGATGCTGGGAGAGATTGGGAGCAGGAGGAGAAGGGGCGATTGAGGATGAGATGGCTGGATGGCATCATGGACTCAATGGACGTGAGTCTGAGTGAACTCCGGGAGATGATGATGGACAGGGAGGCCTGGTGTGCTGCGATTCATGGGGTTGCAGAGAGTCGGACACGACTGAGCGACTGAACTGAACTGAATAGAACAAACAAAAACACAGTAAATAATGTGTTTAATACTTTTGAGGATTAATAGATTAACTTTCTACAGTTGAAATTTATTATAGAGTTATATTTTTCAAAAATACCAGTATTTTCATAAATGATAGTTCTTTATATAACTAATGTTTTTAGTATGCATGCATGCTAAGTCACTACAGTTGTGTCCAGCTGTTTGTGATGCTGTGGACTGTAGCCCACCAGGCTCATCTATCCATGGGATTCTCCAGGCATGAATACTGGAGTGGGTTGCCTTTTCATTCTCCAGGGGATTTTCCTGACCCAGGGATGGAACCCACATCTCTTATGTCTCTGCATTGGCAGGGAAGGTCTTTACCACTAGCATCAAAGTTTTTATTATATTTTGTGTTTATTTGAAACAGAGCTAGAAAAATATCTGTTGATACTGCTACAGTCTAAACCATCTGCATATCTCTAGGTATTTTTTTTTCTTTTTATTAAAGGAGTACTTAGTAGGAGTAAATGTTTCATGATACATGCCAGCTTCCACAAATCTTTGGGCCTCCCAGGTCGAGCAGTGGTAAAGAATCCTCCTGCTAATACTGGTGACGCAAGAGATGAGGGTCAGATCTCTGGGTCAGGAAGATCCCCTGTAGTAGGAAAGAGTAACCAACTCCAGTATTTCTGCCTGGAAAATTTCATGGACAGAGGAGCCTAAAGGGCTATAGTCCATGCGGTCACAAACAGTTGGACATGACTGAGCAACTCAGTACACAACACTCAAAGGGCATTAGGTCAGGTGTTCATCTTCATTTGTTTCAATAGGGTTAACCTTAATTCTACATGATTAAAGATTTATTGACCATTGCCCTGAGCACCAGAGTAAGACCTAGTTTTTCCCACAGCCAATCCCTCCCATCAGGAAGTCTTCACAAGGCCTTTCATCCTCATCCATCAGAGGGCAGACAGAAGAAGCAAGAACTAAATTTATGCAGCCTCCAGAACAAACACCACAGTCTGAGAAATCTAACAAAAATGATCACATGGATCAAGTTGCGGGAGGCGCTCCGCAGAAAGAGAGAGGCAGTGGAACTTCCCTCTGCAAAGCCGAGGGGTCCCGAGGAGAGGTGAGCTGCTTTCCGCCAACCCAGCCCCTCGGTGAGCGAGACAATCAGATGTGACAGTGGTTCCGTCTAAAAATTTCCGCTTTATTGCCACAAGCTCTTGGTTTATATAGGCAAGCAGGGGGGTTTTGCAAGGGACTTTCCATAGTTGCACCAATCATGTTAAAGGTCAAATCGTCATGTGCCTTCATTATAACAGGAGTCTATGGTGATCACGCACTGTCCACGTGCACGGAAATCAAGAAAGCCAATCAAAAACTTTAACATAGACCACGCCCCTATCTCTTCCACCAGGCACCTTCTTAGTTTCCAACTGCAAAGCTAACCCATCTTTTTTAAGGTTTCCCATTTAGGGCCCCACAACAAGTCAGTGAAACCATAAGCCATGCCATTCAGGGCCAACCAAGATGGACAGGTCATGGTGGAAAGTTCTGACAAAATGTGGTCCACTGAGAAATAAATGGCAAACTACTTTAGTATTCTCACCTCGTGAATGCCATGCACAGTATGAAAAGGCATAAAGGTATGACACCAGAAGATAAGGGCCCCAGGTCACTATGTGTTTCATATGCTACAGGAGAAGAGAGGAGAAATTGCTCCAGAAAGAATGAAGAGGCAGGACCAAAGCAGAAATTATGCTTAGTTATTGATGTGTCTGGTGGTGAAAGTAAAGTTCAGTGCTGTAAAGAAGAATATTGCATAGGAACCTGGAAAGTTAGGTCCATGAATCAAGCTGAATTTGACATGGTCAAGCAGGAGATAGCAAGAGTGAACATCAACATTTTAGGAATCAATCAACTAGAAGGAATGGAGTAGCTCACACAGTCAACAAAAGCATCCGAAATGCATTAATTGGGTACGATCTCAAAAATAACAGAATGATCTGTTTGTTTCCAAGAAAAATCATTCAACATCACAGTAATCCAAGTCTATGCCTCAACCACTAATGTTAAAGAAGCTGAAGTTGAATAGTTCTATAAAAACCTACAAGACATTCTAGTACTAAGACCAAAATAAGACATAGAGGATGGTAATACAAAGGTATGAAGTCAAGAAACACCTAGAGTAACAGGCAAGTTTGGCCTTAGAGTACAAAATAAAGCAGAGGAAAGGCTAACAGAGTTTTGCCAAGAGAACACATTGGTCATAGCAAATATGCTCTGTCAACAACATAAGAGATTACTCAACACATGGGCATCTCAAGATGGTCAATACCAAATCAGGTTGATTATATTCTTTGTGCCCAAAGATGGAGAAGTTCTATAGAGTCACCAAGAATGGTACCTGGAGCTGACTTGAGTCTCAGTCCATGAGCTCTTTATTGCAAAATTCAGGCTTAAATTGAAGAAAGTAGGGATAACCATTAGGCAATTCTGGTATGACTTAAATTTGATTTCTTATTATACTATGGTGGTGATGAATAGATTCAAGAGATTAGATTTGATAGATGGAGTGCCAGAAGAACTATGGATGGAGGTTTGTTGCACTGTACATGAGGTAGTGACCAAAACCATATCCAAGAAAAAGAAATGCAAGAAGGCAAAGTCGTTGTCTGAGAAGGCTTTACAAGTAGCTGAGAAAAGAAGAGAAGTAAAAGGCAAAGCAGAAAGGGAAAGTTATATCCAAGTGAACGCAGCATTCCAAAGAACAGCAAGGAAAGATAAGAAAGCCTTCTTAAGTGAACAATACAAAGAAATAGAGGAAAACTACAGAATGGGAAAGAGTAGAAATCACTTTAAGAAAATTGGAGATACCAAGGGAACATTTCATACAAATATGGGCATAATAAAGAACAGAAAGAGTCTGGACCTAACCAAAAAACAAGAGATTAAGAAGAGGTGGCAGTAATACACAGAAGAACTGTACAAAAAAGGTCTTAATGACCAGGATAATTACTATGGTGTTGTCACTCACCTAGAGCCAGGAATCCTCGAGTGTGAAGTCAAGTGGGGCTTAGGAAGGATTACTAGGAACAAAGTGAATGGAGGTGATGGAATTCCAGCTGAGCTATTTCAAATCCACAAAGATGATGCTATTAAAGTGCTGCTCTCAATACGTTAACAAATTTGGAAAACTCAACAGTGGCCACACGACTGGAAAAAGTTTTCATTCCAATTCCAAAGAAATTGAATGTCAAAGAATGCTCAAACTACCATCCAGTTCAGTTCAGTTCAGTTCATTCGCTCAGTCGTGTCCAACTTTTTGCCACCCCATGAACTGCAGCACACCAGGCCTCCCTGTCCATCACCAACTCCCAGAGTTCACTCAAACTCATGTCCATCAAGTCGGTGATGCCATCCAGCCATCTCATCCTCGGTCGTCCCCTTCTCCTCCTGCCCCCAATCCCTCCCAGCACCAGAGTCTTTTCCAATGAGTCAACTCTTCACATGAGGTGGCCAAAGCACTGGAGTTTCAGCTTTAGCATCATTCCTTCCAAAGAACACCCAGGGCTGATCTTCAGAATGGACTGGTTGGATCTCCTTGCAGTCCAAGGGACTCTCAAGAGTCTTCTAAACTACCATACAGTTGTGCTAATTTCACATGGTAGTAAGCTAATGTTCAACATCCTTCAAGCTAGGCTTCAGCAGTACATGAACCAAGAACTTCCAGATGTACTAGCTGGATTTATAAAAGACAGAGGAATCATAGATCAAATTGCCAATATCATTGCTTCATAGAAAAAGCAATGAAATTTATAAAAGAAATCTACTTCTGCTTCACTGAAGATGCTAAAGCCTTTGACTGTGTGGATCACATATCAGACCACCTCACCTACCTTCTGAGAAATCTGTATGCACGACAAGAAGCAACACTTAGAACCACACATGGAACAATGGACTGCTTCCAAATGGGGAAAGGAATATGCAAAGGCTACGTATTGTCACCATGCTTATTCAACTTATATGGAGTATATTAGGTGAAATGCTGGGCTGAATGAATCACAACATGGAATCAAGATTGCATGGAGAAATCTCAACTACCTCAGATAAGCAGATGATATCACTTTAGTGGCAGAAAATGAAGAGGAACTAAGGAGCTTCTTGATGAGAGTGAAAGAGGAGAGTGAGAAAGCTGGCTTAAAACCCAACAGTCAAAAAATTAAGATCGTGGCATCCAGTCCCATCACTTCATGGTAAATAGATGGGGGAAAAAGTGGAAGCAGTGACAGATTTTACTTTTTGGGGCTCCAAAATCACTGTGGATGATGACTGCAGCCCTGGTGTTTTGCAGTCCATGGTATTCCAAACAGTCAGGCACAACTGGGCAACTGAACAACAACAACGACATAGCTTGCATATAATAGCAAAAGACCACTGTGTTTGAGAAATAATACCTTTTTTTTTTTTTTCTCCCTACACACTCTGGAATTGCACTTTATTTTCTACCAGGTTAATATATGTGTTACTCATATCTGCTTATACATTCCAGCCATAAGTGCCTCTTATTGTCAATGACTCTCTCTGAAGGTAATAAAAATATAAAATGCATTCATCAAATAATCACCTAAGTATGCTATTAAAACTAAATGAGGTCATCTCTCACTTAGGAAGACAGAGGCTGCACATTCGTTCTATGCACTGAGGCAACTTGGAAACTAACATTTCACAGAATGGCCACTATAATATTATCAGAGGAAATTTTAAGTGGGTTAGATATTTTTAAAAACTTACCATGGGAGTGGATGACTCAGATGGCTTATCTCCTGGCTTTTACAGGAAGTGTATGATATTATATTTGGGTAACTGAAAATGAAATGAAGTTGACAAGATGAATATAACAAAGGCAAACAAAATCTCAGTAGTCATTTAAGAGATACAGGCTATCACAGCAAAGTAAGAAGTGAGCCGTTCTAACCAGATTTGAAACGTATTATTTCATATTACTGTAGTTATGAATCTTTCTATCTCATGAGGAGGGCGTGAAAGTTGAAATCTTTTTTTTTTTTCCTGATTAGTTGAGAGTTTTAAAAAAATACAGGAAAAGGGGGAAATTGAATCTTACACAACTACTATTGTTTTAATTGTGTGTAAATACTTTCATCTACTAAAGGAAGTTAGACTAAAATTTTCACTGGCTTCAACTCAATTCCTTGGTTAATTTGAATACATATTTTACAATGGGTTTTCACTTGTATTATTTTGACCCTATTAACAGTTAGGTTTGGTGAAGT
Organism: Oryx dammah; assembly: GCF_014754425.2. Classification (NCBI taxonomy): domain Eukaryota; kingdom Metazoa; phylum Chordata; class Mammalia; order Artiodactyla; family Bovidae; genus Oryx; species Oryx dammah. The sequence goes on from NW_024070211.1 coordinate 81,538,806, forward strand.
ACTAATTAACTAAACAAGTGAAGAATACTGTCTCAATTCAAGACACTATATGATTCATGGCAAAGCATGACTTGCTAGAGATAGCACAAAAGTGCTTCCATGTGGGAAGAGGAGGCATGTGAGTTTATTACAAATCCTCATTTAAAAAAAAAAAATAGTCTCCTAAATGTTCTACAGATGTGTCATGCCATAATCTGGATGGAGTTTAGCATCATCATTCCATAACTAAGAAAAAATGTTTTCCTTTAGTTAAAATATGTTATTCAATTAACAAACCTTTATGGATCATCTCCTGTTTACAAGGTCATATTATAAATCTTGTATTAATAAAGATGAACAAAATATAATCAATCTGCCAAGAGGTTAAAATAACAATCTGAATTTATATTATTTCTACATATGTTATTTGATTTTGTCTTTCCAACAGCACATCATGCTCATTGGAAAAATAGGAGAACAAAGCTTCAGAGAAGATAAGTGATCCATTCTCTTTTACCTGTTAAATACAGAATCAAAACTCACAACTTGAGCCTCTACCTTTCTTTTAACTAAATATACTTTCTACTATGTAATTCATCTTGGTAGGCTATTGATGTTACAGGTATTTATAGAATATTTATAGAATAAGCTGCCACTTCATTGCTATAAGTCAATGCCATTCCTTATATCAAGTGAAAGTGAAAGTCACTCAGTCATGTCCAAGTTTTGTGACCCCATGGACTGTATAGTCCCTGGAATTCTCCAGGCCAGAATACTTGAGTGGGTAGCCTTTCCCTTCCAGGGGATAGTCCCAACCCAGGGATCAAACCCACGTCTCCTGCATTGCAGGCAGATTCTTTGCCAGCTGGAGTGGGATACTGGAGTGGGTAGCCTATCCCTTCTCCAGTGGATCTTCCTGACCCGGGAATCAAACCAGGGTCTCCTGCATTGCAGGCGAATTCTTTACCAACTGAGTTATGAGGCTATACTATGTCTTGGGGATGAGCCAGATCATCCTTATGTTTCTTATCTCCTATTGTCTCTGGTTCAGTTGAGCTTAAATCCTATCCAAAAAGTGAAATGTTAACCTGTGACTTTTCTAACATTATATATAAATGAAGACACTGAAAACTGACTTAAAACACTCTCTTTTCCACTAATATTATATAAGAAAAATTTCTGATTCCTAAGAACTTTTACATTTTATATAAAGGAATCTTTTTAAAATGAGTATATATTTCTTTCTCTAAACAACAACAACAACAACAACTCTATTATCTAGAGAGCTCCAGTATTAGAGGCAAACCTGTAGAGGTCCAAATTTTTGACATCAATTGTTCAAACTAATAAAACCCAAGAATTTTAATATGCATCCTATTTTTAAATACTACAAAAATTTGTCATGAGATAAACCAATATATATCCTTTTCAACATTATTTAAGAATACAGCTTATAGTAAAACAATTTAAATATATAAGAACTCAGGAGAGAACAAGATGGCAGAGGAGCAGGTGGATGTGGAGTACATTTTTCTCCATGGATACATCAGGAATACACCTTCAGACACAGAAGTGCATGCAGAACACCAGCTGCGAGTGGACAGGAGGACCTGGACAGTGGAAAAGATTGTAAAGAACCATGCAAAACTCTGTAGGAAAGGAACTAGGGGGGGAAATAGGAGTGTTAGTAGGACTGGACCTGCCCTCGGTGGCTGGAGGAACAGAAACGGAGGTCTGATACCCACAGGGGGGGCAATTGTCTGAGTCAGAGAATAAATACTTAAGGCTGAGAATGAAACAGCTGCTCTGTGGCAGCCTAAATGTAATGAAAATCAGACAGTCCTTGCTGCAGCCATACATATGCCAGGAAGGAATGTGAGTCTCCTGGAAGGGGCAGCGGCTGGGAGCTGCAGTTTGATTGTGGAGCAATCTGAGGGTGAGGGCTGCTGTTGACTGTGGAGAGACAGATCAAGGGGATGTGAGAGAGAAGATGATGGTAGGAAATGCCAGGCAGGTGGGGGAAAGCCAGGCAGCCATGGAAACAAGGGGATACTGATGAGTCACGTGTAGGGGGTGGGGCGATCACCATAGCCTCTCTCTCTCCACACGCCAGCATTGGCAGCTGAACAATAGAGAGGCTGGCCCATCAAACACCTGATGTGTTGAAGTACAGAGTAGGACCCCACCCAGGGTGCCCCTTTAAGTGCTTGATGTGCCAATCTACAGACTAGGACCCCAGTCAGGGGGGCCTCTTTATGTGCCTGACATGCTGAACAACAGAGAAGGACCCCAGGCAAGGGGTCCCTCTAAGTGCCTGAACGGGCAGAGCTATGGAGAAAGACCTGCCAAAGAGACCTGATTGCCAGCTACAAGAGGGTCCAAAAAAGACTCTTATAGGGCCATAAAATCCTGCCATGGAGGCAGTCTGTGTCCCTGAGCACTTGTCACAACCAGGGTCCCCACAAACCAAGCAGCTGCACCACCTCCATGCTCAACTCTCACTGGGGCAGAGCTGCCACAAGCAAAAAAAAAAAAAAGTCTTGTGCTTATGCACACAGGTTCGCTTAGGTCCTGACTCTTTGTAACCCTGTAGACTGCAGCCTGCCAGGCTTCTCTGTCAGAGACGGGGTTCTCTAGGAAAGAATACTGGAGCGTATTGGCCAATACTGGTTGCCATGCCCTTCTGGGGCACTATATTTCCTACTACCCTAGCCACCAACTCCCCTGAGTACCTGGAGCTGCCAGAACCCCTGGGACTAAAGCAGCTGCACCACTTCCACACCTGTCCCTCACAGGGGCAAACCCAAACGCTACAGGGCAGCCTCAGGAGCTAAACTCCAGTTGCCGACCCACATGTAGATGTGGTAATAAAACCACAATTGAAACCCAGGGGCAGTGTGGCTAATGAGAAGACCCAAAATCTTCCCACCAGCTGTACAAGCTGAAGATTAAATCCACACGATCACCTAAGCAGACTCTGTCTATGGAATATATAAAAGGCCACTAAGAGCTCCAACACACTAGCTCTGATAGCTATGGAAATTGCAGGCAAGAACGCACAGGAGTAGGGCCAGATTAGAATCTGAACAACCTCCACAGCAGGTCCAGAGATCAATACAGTGTTGGAGGGCATCCTAGGGAGGTAAAGTGGACTGTGATTCCCAGCACAGGAAAGGACAATGACAGCAGTGACTGAAGAAAAACATTTATTATTCTTATTTTTTTACTTGTTCTGTAGATGCTTTTGGATTTCTTTTTTCCTTTTTATTCCCCCTTTCTTCCCCCTCTGTTGTAGTTGTTGATTTTATTAGCACTAAGAAATCCAAATAAGCTTTTGAGGTTTTGTTTGTTTGTTTCTTTTTTCTCAGTCATATATATTTTTTTATTGTTGTCATAAACCTCTGCCTCCAAGTTGGGCTTTTGCAGTTCTGTGAAATTTTCTTCTTTTTTTCTTTTCTCTTTTTCTAATTTGACTTTTTTAAACTTATTATTATTTTTTCCACATCTATTCTTTTGTTTGCTTTTCCTACTATTCTTTTCCCCTTTCAGCTAATATTTAATGTATATAAATCTTCTTTATCTTCCTCTATTTAATTTTGTATATCTATTCTTTCTTTCTTTTCTTTTTCTCCTTTCCTCTCAATGTATCTGTTAGTTTTATTTTCATTGTTATATTCCCCAATTGGCACCTTGCTTTAGTTTTTTTTCCAGTTTGTGCTTTTTAATTAGTTTTGTTCTGGTAGATAAACTTTTTGGTTTCCTTTGTTCTCCAGGTCAATCTATTGTATTTAATTTTTGTTGGACTCTACTGATTTTGCTTATGGGTGTAACTGTAAATGTGTATATTCGTCAAACTTTCTACTGTTGTTATAAACCTCTGCATCTACATTGGGCTTTTGCAGTTCTGTGACATTCCTCCCATCCCCCCACCCTTGACCCTTTTCTTTCTTCTTCTGTTTTTTCTCTTTTCTCTTTTTTATAATTTTAACTTTTAATTTTCTTAAACCTATTACATTTTTATACATTTATACCTTTGTTTGCTGCCAGAGTCCAGCTCCAGCAGCCAGGGAATCAGTCTGAAGGGGTGAGTGGTGTTGGTGGATGATGATGCAGTCTCTGACTCATAGTAGGGAACTACATGTTTAATTCAAGCTTCAGGTTCTCTTTTATACTTTGACAAAAGCATTAGGTCAGAGGTGTTTTTAGTTTCCCCCACCCAGATTTACTGTACTTAACTTGTGATTACATTGTAACTCATGCTACATTCCTCAGTTTATTTCTTATCTTTCTAAATTCTGTTTACCCCTAGCATCTTAAGATTACTATCTCCTAAAAAGGCTTCTAGCTATTCTTAATTATTCCTAAACCCTAAACTCAGCAATCTTCTTTTGCTGTAAATATTTCCCTCACAAACAGGTCTCAGATAACAATCCTTCCCATGTCCTCAAGCTGTGGCCTATGTGCTCATCCTGGGACACTCTTTGTAAAGATCCTTGAAAAAATGTCAATGATTACTTTATAGATTATTTTCTGGGTGCAACTGTAGAAGGGTTTGTGCATTCCCATGCTTCTCTCAAGCACCTTAACATTCTTTCCAGCCAACCCAAAGAAAGGAGAGAACAAGTCAGAATCACAAGGCCTAACTCCTTCATCCTGGGGCCGTGCCTGCAAGAGGAAGAGAGGGGGTTGGGGCCGTGCCTCCATTTTGTCAGTAATGCCTAATGTGGCTCCCAACAGTTTGCCTTTCCTACTGTTTTATTCCCCTTGCAGTTAATACTTAATGTATATAAATCTTCATCTACCTCAATTAAATTTTGCATATCTATTCTTTCTTTTTTTCTTTCTTTCCTTTCCTCTCAACATATTTGTTAGTTTTATTGTCTTTGCTTTATTCCTCACTTGGCACTTTGCTTTAGTTTTGTTTTCCAGTTTGTGCTTAAGTTACTTTTGTTCTTAACTGGTAAATACAATTTTTTATTTCCTTTAATTGCCAGATCAATCTACTGTACTTTATTTTTGTTGGACTGTTTTCACTTTGTTCAAAAGTGTATATGTATACGTGTATATTCCATTATTTTAATTATTATTTGCCTGATTTTGTAACAGCCATTTGTCTGGGTTTCATCTTTGGTTTCTCATTTTTGTATATTTGTTTTACTCTCCTTAAGGCCATAGCAAACCACTTGTGGAATGTTCATTCCTCACCAGAGATCAAACCCTGAGCCTATGGAGTGGGAACACTCACTCCAAGAACCTAGAACAGCAGAGAAATAACCCTGGGGGTATCAAATAGTGAGAACTCACATAAAGGAAACCAGTTGAATACACAACCTTGCATCACCCAACTACCAGTAGCACCCATGCAGGATGCCTCATTTGAAAAACAAACAAAACAAAAATACAAACCCAGTCATCAGCAGATGGGAGTAAAATCTCACTCAGCCTTGCCTCTCAGGAAAAACAAACAAAAACTTAGCACAAATCTCACCCTATATGAAGCTCACACAAGCCACTGGACCAATCTTAGGAAGGAAGAAACCAAAAGGGAGAAAGAATTCAATCTTCTTCAAGGAAAGAATTCAACTTTTCTTGAAGCCAGGGAAATGGAGACCTCAAACACAATGACTTAATAAAAAAGAAAGAAAGAAAGAAAGAAAAGGCAGAGAAATACTGCACAAATGAAGGAACAAACTAGAAATACAGAAGTCCAAACAAATGAAGAAGAAATAGGAAAAAATACCTGAAAAAGAATTCAAAATAATGATAGTAAAGATGTTCAAAAATCTTGAAAATAAAATGTAGAAAATGCAACAATCAATTAACAAAGACCTAGAAGAATTAAAGAATAAGCACAGAGACAAACAACACAATTACTGAAATTCAAAATACTCTGGAAGGAATCAACAGCAGAATATCTGAAGTCGAAGAATGAATCAGTGAGCTAGAAGATAAAATGATGGAAATAACTTCTGAAGAACAGAATAAAGTGAAAAGAATGAAAAGAGATGAGGACAGTCTCAGAGACTTCTAGGAGCATAGCAAATGCACCAACATTCGAATTTTAGGGGTCCCAGAAGAAGAACAGAAAAAGAAAGGGTATGAGAAAGTTTTTAAAGAGATTATAGTTGAAAATTTCCCCAAGATGGAAAAGGAAAGAGCCAATCAAATCCAAAAGACACAAAGAGTCTTATACAGGATAAAACCAAGGAGAAACACACCAAGACACATCTAATCCAACTGCTGCTGCTGCTGTTGCTAAGTCGCTTCAGTTTTGTCCAACTCTGTACGAGCCCAGAGATGGCAGCCCACCAGGCTCCCCCGTCCCTGGAATTCACCAGGCAAGAATACAGGAGTGGGCTGCCATTTCCTTCTCCAATGCGTTAAAGTGAAAAGTGAAAGTGAAGTCGCTCAGTCGTGTCTGACTCCTAGCGACCTCATGGACTGCAGCCCACCAGGCCCCTCCGTCCATGGGATTTTCCAGGCAAGAGTACTGGAGTGGGGTGCCATTGCCTTCTCCGAACTAACAAACACTAAACACAAAGAAAGACTATTAAAAGCAGCAAGGGAGAAGCAACAAGTAACATACAAGGAAAATCTCATATGCTTAACAGCTGATCTTTCAGCAGAAACTCTGCAGGCCAGAAGGGAATGGGAGGATACATTTAAAGTACTGAAAGGGAAAAATCTACAACCAAGATTACTGTACCCAGCAAGGATCTCATTCAAAATTGATGAAGAAATTAAAAGCTTTTCAGACAAGCAGAAATTAAGATAATTCAGTACCACAGCACCAGGTTTACAATAAATGTTAAAGAGTCCTATATAGTTAATAAATACAACAGAAGAAAAAATATGTACACAATCAACCCCAAACAATTAGAAAATGGCAGTAGGAACATATATAACAATAACTGTTTTAAATGTAAATGGATTAAATGCTGCAACCAAAAGACACAGACTGGCTGAATGGATACAAAAAAAAGATCCATATATATGCTGTCTACAAGAAACCCCTTTCAGATCTCAAGACATATAGACTGAAAGTGACAGGATGGAAAAATATATTCCGTGCAAATGGGAAGCAAAATAAAGCTGGAGTAGCAATCCTCATATCAGAAAAAAAAAAAATAGACCTAAAAATAATAATGATTACAAGAGATAAGGAAGGACACTACATAATGATCAAGGGATCAATCCAAGAGTAAGACATAATAATTGTAAATATCCAGGAGCACCTCAATAGATAAGACAAACACTAACAGACATAAAAGGAGAAATTGACAGTAACACAATAATAGTAGGAGACTGTAACACGCCACTCACACCAATGGACAGATCATCAAAACAGAAAATTAATAAGGAAACACGTCTTAAATTATACATTAGATGAAATTGTTCTCATTAATATCTTCAGCATATCCCATCGATATTCAGAAGAATACACCTTCTCAAGTACACATGGAATATTCTCCAGGATAGACCACATCTTGGGTCACAAATCAAACCTCATTAAATTTAAGAAAATTGAAATTGTATCAAGCACCCACTCTGATCACAGCACTATGAGACAAGATATCAACTATAAGAAAAAAACTGTAAGAAACTAAAACATTGGAGATTAAACAATCTGTCTCTAAATAACCAACAGGTTACTGAAGAAATCAAAAAGGAAATAAAAACATTTCTAGAAACAAATGACAATGAAAACACAACTCAAAACCTGTGGGAAGCAGTAAAAGCAGTCCTAAGAGGGAAGTTTATACCAATAGAATCCTAACTCAAGAAACAAGCAAAACATCAAATAGACAACCTAACTTTACACCTAAAGCACCTGGAAAAAGAAGAAAAACAAACAAACGAACAAAAAAAACCCCACCAAAATTAGTAGAAGGAAAGAAATCATAAAGATCCAAGCAGAAATATATGAAAAAGAAATGAAAGAAACTATTGTAAAGATTTATAAAACTAAAAGCTGATTCTTTGAGAAGATAAAATAAACAACCCCTTAGCCAGACTCATCAAGAAAAAAAGAGAGAAGAATCAAATCAACAAAATTAGAAATGAAAAAAGAGAGGTTACAACAAACAATGCAGAAATACAAAGGATTATACGAGACTATTACGAACAACTATATGGCAATAAAATGGAAAATCTGGAAGAAAGGGACAGATTCTTAGAAAAGTTCAATCTTCTAAGGCTGAACCAGAAAGAAATCGAAATTATAAACAACCCAATTACAAGCACTGAAATTAAAGCTGTGATCAAAAATCTCCCATAAAACAAAAGCCTGGGACCATATGGCTTCAGAGGAGAATTCTATCAAACATTTAGAGAAGACTAATGCCTATCCTTCTAAAACTCTTTCAGAAAATTGCAGAGGAAGCAACGCTTCCAAATTCATTCTAAAAGGTGTCCATAACCCTGATACCAAAATCAGACAAAGACAACACCCACAAACAAATAAAACTACAGGCCAATATCACTGATGAACATAGATGCAAAAATCCTCAACAAAATTTTAGCAAACAGAATTCAGCAACACATCAAAAAGCTCATACACCATGATCAAGTTGGGTTTATTCCAGGGACACAAGGATTCTTCAATATATGCAAATCAATCAATGTGATATACCATATTAATAAATTGAAAGATAAAAAAACATATGATAATCTCAATAGATGCAGAAAAAGCCTGTGATACAATTCAACACCCATTAATAATTAAAACTCTTCAAAAAATGGACATAGAAGGAAACTAGCTCAACATAGTAAAGGCTGTATATGATAAGCCTACAGCAAACATTATTCTCAATGGTGAAAAAATGAAAGCATCACCCCCTAAGATCAGGAACAAGACAAGGGTGTCCACTTTCCCCACTATTATTCAACACAGTTCTGGAAGTCCTAGCTACAGCAATCAGAGAAGAAGAAATAAAAAAGAATCCAGAATGGAAAAGAAGTTAAGCACTCTCTCTTTGCAGATGACATGATACTGTACATAGAAAACCCTAAATGTAGCATCAGAAAATTACTAGAGCAAATTAGTGAATTTAGCAAAGTTGCAGGATACAAAATCAATACACAGAAATCACTTGCATTTCTATATACTAACAAAAATCAGAAAGAAAAATTAAGGAATCTTCCCCATTCACCATTGCAACACAAGAATTGAACATCTAAGAATAAACTTACCTAAGAAGATGAAAGAACTGTACACAGAAAATTATAAGACACTATTGAAAGAAATCAAAGGTGACATAAACATATGGAGAGATATTCCATGTTTTTGGGTAGGAAGCATTAATATTGTTAAAATGATTATTCTATGAAATGCAATCTAATAGATATGTGATCTACGAGTAGATTGCATAGTGCAATCTTTGCAATCTTTCTACTAATCTAATAGAAATGCAATCTACTCTGCATAAATCTAGATTTAATTCAACCCCTATCAAATTACAATGGTATTTTTTCACAGAACTAGAACAAAAATTTCACAATTCATATGGAAACACAAAAGACCCCAAAATAGCCAAAGCAATCTTGAGAAAGAAGAAAGGAGCTGGAGGGATTAGGCTTCCTGACTTCAGGTTATACTACAAAGCTACAGTCATCAAAACAGTATGGTACTGGCACAAAAACAGAAATATAGACCAATGGAACAAGATAGAAAGCCCAGAAATAAATCCACGCATCTATGGGTACCTAATTTTTGACAAAGGAGGCAAGAATATACAATGGGGCAAAGACAGCCTCTTCATTAATTGTGCTGGGAAACCTGGACAGCTACATATAAAAGAATGAAATTAGAACACTACCTAACACCATCCATAAAGATAAACTCAAAATGAATTAAAGACCTAAATGTAAGACCAGAAACTATAAATCTCTTAAAGGAAAACAGGCAGAACACTCAATGACATAAATTAAAGCAAGATCTTCTATGACCCACCTCTTAGAGTAACAAATAAAACAAAAGAAACAAGTTGGACCTGATAAAACTTAAAAGCTTTTGCACAGAAAGGAAAGTATAAGCAAGGTGAAAATACAACCCTCAAAATGGGAAAAAATAATAGCAAATGAAACAACTGACAAAGGATTAATTCCAAAATAAAAAAGCAGCTCATATAACTCAATACCAGAAAAACAAACAACCCAATCAAAAAGTGGGGAAAAGACCTAAACAGACATTTCGCCAGAGAAGACATTCAGTTGGCTAACAAACACATGAAAAGATTCTCATCATTCATTAGTAGAGAAATGCAATTCAAAACCGCAATGAGATATCACCTCACACCAGTCAAAATGGCCCTCATCAAAAAGTCTACAAACAATAAATGCTGGAGAAGGTGTGGAGAAAAGAAAACACTCTCGCACTGTTGGTGGGTTTGTAAATTGATATAGCCACTATGAAAGATGGTATGGAGATTCCTTAAAAAACTAGGAATAAAAACACTATATGACCCAGCAATCCCACTCCTAGGCATATATCCTGAGGAACCCAAAATTGAAAGAGACACATGTATACTATTTTTCATTGCAGCACTATTTACAATAGCTAGAATATGGAAGCAACCTAGATGTCCATCAACAGATGAATGGATAAAGAAGTTGTGGTATATACACACAATGGTATATTACCCAGCCATAAAATGGAACATATGAGTTAGTTCTAATAAGGTGAATGAACCTAGAACCTATTATGCGGAGTGAAGTGAATCAGAAAGAGAAAGATAAATACCATATTCTAACACATATATATGGAATGTAGAAAAATGGTACTGAAGAATTTATTTACAGGGCAGCATTGGAGAAACAGACATTGAAAACAGACATGAACATGGGGAGAGTGGAGGTGAGGGTGAGATGTATGGAAAGAGTAACATGGAAACTTACATTACCATATGTAAAAAATAGATAGCCATCAGGAATTTGTTCTATGGCTCAGGAAACTCAAACAGGGTCTCTGTATCAACCTAGAGGGGTGTGATGGGCAGGGAGGGAGTTTCAAAAGGGAGGAGATATGTATACCTATGGCTGATTCATGTTGAAGTTGACAGAAAACAGCAAAATTCTGTAAAGCAATTATCCTTCAATAAAAAATAAATTGATTTTAATAAAAAGGAAAAGCATTTCCAGAAACAAGAGAAGATCATTTGCAAAGCTGGAAAGAAACCGGAATCAATAAATGATTTGAGAGTCTTCTCAGAGAAGAAAAAAAAAAAGTTCAGAGGAAGAATTCATAACTATCTTAAACATAAAATGTGTAAGATAGCAATGGTCAGAGATAGCAGTGGGCAACCTGAAGAGAGAGACAAGGACCTTCTCTCTGGTGACTGGAGACCTCTCCCTGAAGTTTTTAGACGTGGCCACAGACTCCTATCATATTGCTAGCTAGGGATTTGGGTCTTTTCTTGGAGCAACGCATCTGAGATGCTTGGGAGAGCCTTACCCACTCCACAACTAACAAACATACCCTTCTATTCATTCAGATAGAGCAGTGATACAAGCAGAGAAACATGAATTCAGATCTTCAGTGGCTCTGAAATTCTCCAGAGAATACTAAATAATTTGAGAGCCTAAGATAGCCAGCTCAAAAAAAAAAAAAAAAAAAAAAAAAAGGAAGGAAGAGAACTGGGAGAATAAACAGCTGAATGTTTAGGAAAAACCAACAGTGTTTGGTTGTCTGAGTCAATATTTCTTAAACAGAGCTGCAAATATAGATTAAAATAGATTCAGGGATTTCCTCTGTATTAAAAGTCATATTTAATAGATCCACAAAATCTCAATAAATACCTTTTAAACTTTTAATCTTCTTTCAGTGATATAAAAGTGAATAGTAAATATATTCTTAATAAATTAATAAACAACTTCTGAATAAAAAAAAATAAAGAACTCAGGGAGCACTGTACTCACACACTATGCTTAAATCTACTAGGAAAAGCATATCATCCAACATACAAGATGATAGGGGAAATTCTGCCCAATGTATATAGAATCATAATAAGATACTAATAGGTAGTAAATCTTATACGTTTTTGACAAAAAAGAAATAATATAGCCCAATAAATGGATCCAAAGAACAAGAAAAAATAAGTTGAATTGAAACATTTTTTAAAATATCCATTTTTAATATATGTACTTTTATCAGCAGCACATATACTAAAGCTATTTAATCAAATTATAGACATCTAATGGTACTATCATTGACTATGTCAAAGCCTTTGACTGTGTGGATCACAATAAACTGTGGAAAATTCTGAAAGAGATGGGAATACCAGACCACCTGACCTGCCTCTTGAGAAACCTGTATGCAGGTCAGGAAGCAACAGTTAGAACTGGACATAGAACAACAGACTGGTTCCAAATAGGAAAAGGAGTACATCAAAGCTGTATATTGTCACCCTGCTTATTTAACCTATATGCAGAGTACATCATGAGAAACGCTGGGCTGGAAGAAGCACAAGCTGGAATCAAGATTGCTGGGAGAAATATCAATCACCTCAGATATGCCAATGCACCACCCTTATGGCAGAAAGTGAAGAGGAACTGAAAAGCCTCTTGATGAAAGTGAGAGAGTAAAAAAGTTGGCTTAAAGCTCAACATTCAGAAAACAAAGATCATGGCATCTGGTCTCATCACTTCATGGGAAATACATGGGGAAACAGTGGAAACAGTGTCAGTCAGACTTTATTTTTTGGGGCTCCAAAATCACTGCAGATCATGACTGCAGCCATGAAATTAAAAGACACTTACTCCTTGGAAGGAAAGTTATGACCAACCTAAGTAGCATATTGAAAAGCAGAGACATTGCTCTGCCAACAAAGGTCCATCTAGTCGAGGCTATGGTTTTTCCAATGGTCGTGTATGGATGTGAGAGTTGGACTGTGAAGAAAGCTGAATGCCAAAGAATTGATGCTTTTGAACTGTTGTGTTGGATAAGACTCTTGAGTGTCCCTTGGACTGCAAGGAGATCCAACCAGTCCATTCTAAAGGAGATCGGTCCTGGGTGTTCTTTGGAAGGAATGATGCTGAAGCTGAAACTCCAGTACTTTGGCTACCTTACGTGAAGAGTTGGCTCATTGGAAAAGACTGTGATGCTGGGAGGGATTGAGGGCAGGAGGAGAAGGGGACGACAGAGGATGAGATGGCTAGATGGCATCCCTGACTCAATGGACATGAGTTTGAGTGAACTCAGGGAATTGGTGATGGACAGGGAGGCCTGGCGTGCTGCAGTTCATGGGGTGGCAAAGAGTCAGACATGACTGAGCGACCGAACCGAACTGAACTGAATGGTACTAATGTCATTATAAAATGCATTACAATGGTAACTACGCAGAGATAAAAATCTTTGAAAATACTAAAATAAATTTTAAACCAAAATGCAAGAGAAATCACACAGAGAAATAAACACAATAAACAAAAAGAAATATTTTAAAAAGTGGTAATAATCCAACTTCAAGGCAAGAGATGCAAGAGACATGTGTTCCATCCTTGAGTGGGGAAGATTCCCTGGAGGAAGAAATGGCTGGAAACCCACTCCAGTATTCTTGCCTGAAAAATTCCATGGATGGAGAAGCCTGGCAGGCTCCAGTCCATAGATTTGCAGAGTCAGACACAAATGAAGATGAGCATGATGAACAAAAACTAAACATAAAATATATATGTGCTTTATTCACATATTAAAAACCTATAAATGTTAGAGAGTGAAAATTTTATGAGATATATATGTGTGTATATATGTATATCTAGATATAGATATGTATGTATATAGTATATATATATGCATATAGTCTCAATATATTATTTCATGAACTTTGTAAATTAATAATGGGAAAAAATAAACTGTAGCAAAGAGAAACCTGAAAGACTATATAAAAACTTGAAACAACTTTTAAAAAATGAATAAATTTCACATTACCAATAATCAGCTAAAAAATATAATGTGCCTTCTTACAAAAATAAGAGAAAAGTAAAGAAAAATATCATATCTATGGTATTTCATCTAAAAATGTAGGTATCTAACCATGAGGAAGCACTGAGCAAACCTAACTGAGGAATAGCAAAACATTGGCTGACACTTTACAAATACATCTTTATCAAGAAAAACAAAAATTCAGGAAATGTTCCAGACGAAAAAAAATTAAGAAAGCACAAAGAAACTAAGGAAACACACAATGTATGATCTTGCACAGGGATTTTTAAAATTTTCTTTTTCCTCCCCATTACTTTTCCTATTTGCCATTCCCCACCCTCATTAATGTCCTACTCTTTTTCTCTTTCTTTCCCTTTATCTCTTCCTTCTTCATCTTCTTTTATTAGAAAGACATTTTTAAGGCACAACTAGAATAAGATGTACAAATTGTTTACTAGTATTTTATCAATGTTATAGTTCCTGATTTTTGGACTAGTTCCTGATAATTGGACTAGCCAACACATAGTGGAAGGATAGTGTTTTCAACAAGTTATTTTGAGAAAATTGTATATTCAAGTGAAAAAGAATGAATAATGACCTTGACTTCTTATATTACACATAATTAACTCAATAAAATACAGATTTAATTTATAAATAAATGTAGAAAACAAGTGAAAATCTTCATGATCTATGATAGGCAAAGAGTTCTCAGACATGACTAAAAAGTTGTGATCAATTTAAAAAAAGGTAATAATAGTTTGTATATTACATATGTGTTTGTTCTCAGTCACTTCAGTTATGTCTGCCTCTTTACAATTCCGTTGACTATAGCCCGTGAGGCTCCTCTGTCCGTGGGATTCTCCAGGCAAGAATATTGGAGTAGGTTGCCATACCCTCCTCCAGGGGATCTTCCTGATCTGGGAATCAGAACCAAGTCTCCTGCAGCTCCTGAATTGCAGGTGGATTCTTTACCTGAGGCACTGGGGAAGCCCAGATTGTACATCATCGACTTTTAAAACTATTGCTCTGCAAAAAACTATATTAAGAGAATGAAAATACAATCACAGACTGTAAGAAAATAACTTCAAATTTCATATTTTCAAGACAAAGCCTTGTATCCAGAATATACAAATAATTCCCCTGAATTCAATAGTAAGATAGACCCTACACCAAAAAGTTATGTGGAAGGCAAATACAGAGAACAACAACAACAAAAAAGCTTGATGTCATTAACCATCAGAGAACTGTGAGTAGAATTTTATGAGTATAACTACCTATCTATTTGAATGGCTAATTATGCAATGTACTATTGAGGATATGGAGCAACTACATAGATATCATATTTTGCTTATGGGGGTTGTAAAATGCTATAGCCACTCTGGATAACAATATGGAAGTTTCACAGTTGCTGATGATCCAGGAAGTGTGAACACCCATACTGCTGGGTGTTTGTCCTAGAGAAATTAAAAACTAGCTTCACAAAATAAATCTATACATAGATGTGCATAGTGGTATAATTTGTATTAGTTTCAAACAACCCAAATGTCCTTCAATAGGTTAATGATTAAACATTAAAATATGAATATCATGAATATCATTCAGCAATAAAAAGGAATGACTACTGATATATGCAAAAACTTGAATATATCACAAGGGAACATACTGAGTGAAAAAAATAAATTCAATCTCAAAGGATTACATTTCATATGATTCCATTTATAGAATAAGATTTTATTAATGAGAACAACTGTTGCAGGGGTTAAAATTAAAGGAAAGATATAACCTTCAAGGGATAACACAAAGAAGTTTCTATGTGATGCTGGAACAATTCTATATGCCAAATGCGGCAACGGTTACTCAAATTTATAGATACAGTAAGTTTTTACAAAATATGCAACACCCTCCAAATAAAGAGTGCATGTATAAGCTTGTGAAGTACAAATGCCACCTGTATTTGAATTACTAATAGTTTATTGATGTTAATTCCTTAGTTTTGAGAGTGTGCTAGGGTTATGTAAGAAAATATCCCTGGAAAAAGAAGTACATACAGAAACTCTCTGTATTCTTTTTAAAAATTTATGTGAGTCTTAAAGCATTTGAAAACATAAATTATATTTAAAAAGTAAGTACAAGGGGGGAAATATCTCTATAAGTACTTGTGCTGTAATTTTTCAATTAAAATATACCAAATTTAATTAAAAATAATAATACAAAATTTTACACATACATATCCCTTAGCCAAAAATTTTACTAAAAAAAGGCACACTTTACTAGATAAAGGTATCAATTCTTGTCATTATAAAAATGCTCCATTGTAATTTAAAATTTTACTGAATATATTATCCAATGCAACCAGAAAAGAGGAAACAATTAGAGGAAAATAAGTTGAATGAAAATTATTTTCATCTGCAGGTGATTTGACAGTTTATCTAGATAACCTCAGAAATTTAATGACAAAACTAACACAATGATCAAATAATGTTGAAGGATCCAAGTAGTTAAAGAATCTAAAATACATAAAACTCAGAGTAGCTTTCATATATACAAATTATGGGCAGTTAGAAGATACAGTGGAAAATAAAATAAATACTAAATACTTGTGAATAAACTTAATAACATATTTGAGAACCCTAAAACAAGAAAGTTTTGAAAACACTAAAAGAAAATTCCACAAAAGTGTGGTTAAATAATGTTTCATGTACTTATATATGACAGAACATTATAAAATTATTAAAAAAATTAAAAGATTCATCCAAAGTTAATGTAAAGACCCAATAAAATGATTACTTTCAGGATATGAGTTACATTAAAGTATATGTGGAACAAACATTCAAGAAAAGCTAGGAAGGCTCTAAATTGGATATCAGTGAGAGGAAACAAGGCGTACAAGCTATAAAACATTCTGCAAAGCCTCAAGAAACAAAGTAGTGTGAAACTGACCACGAATAGTTAGACTAATGGAAAATGCTTTAAGAAAGTTCAAAAATAGATTCTAATATATAATAAATTTTTAGTAATATGAAGATGATCAGCTCACATTAATGAGAGGGAGAAAACACTAAGAAGAAAGGGTTGAGACAAATGGACAGAAATTTGGGAAAACATAAGTGGGCACCTATATCCAAATCACTCAACCACAATGCTCCAAAGGGACCAGAGATCTGAGTGTCAAATTTTTTAAAAAAATTTCAGAAAGCAGGGAAAAACCTTTCTACTTGTGATCTAAAATAAAGCTGTACTAAAAGAAAGAACTGATTTATCTGGTTACATTTACAGTGATAACCAAAAAACTGAAATCAAAAGGCAAATGACAAAATCAAAAGACAAAAAGAAAGTCAGAAGAAAATGCTTGTATTATATATAAAAGATTAATCTTAAATTGTAAAGAACTCACACAAACATTGCAGAGGACTAAACACATGGTCTTCCCTGATAGCTCAGTTGGTAAAAATCTGCCTGCAATGCAGGAAACCCAGGTTCAATTCCTGGGTCAGGAAGATCGCCTGGCAAAGGAACAGGCTACTGACTCCAATATTCTTGAGCTTCCCTTGTGGCTTAGCTGGTAAAAAATCTGCCTGCAATGTGGGAGACCTCTGTTCAATCCCTGGGTTGGAAAAAACCCTTGGAGAAAGGAAAGGCTGCCTACTCCAGTATTCTGGCCTGGAGAATTCTATGGAGTGAATAGTCTATGGGGTTGCAAAGAGTCAGACAAGCCTGAGTGACTTTCAGTTTCACATTTCTTTCCTTCAAACATATGAGAGAAAAATGAAAAAAAAAAAAAAAAGCCATTTACAAATATTTTAGAAAAATATGTGCTCAAGTGGCTCTTAAACCTGTGAAAAATACTCAACTTTATTCATAGTAAGAAATAAAAATCAAAATTATGCTAAATATTATTTCTGGCCTATCAGATATGAAAAAGTATCAGAAAGCTCTATTGCAAAGTGTCTGAGAAAATTTTATATTTTATTCTATAATGATGAAATTCAAGGAATTCCTTTTAGAAGGAATTAGACATACTCAACAAAGCCATGTACTCTTATGCAAATATATTGTAAATGGAAAGTATATTTAACATATAACTATATAACAACAAATGTAGTATCATGTAAGTACACACACATACACACATAATTGTATATACACTTTCTATCTATGGCCACTGAGAGGCACTAGAAGCAGATAATACCAAGAAGAATATACACGTTTAGATCTAGATTGAAGGGCCCCCTAAGTAAAATCATAAAAAGAAATAAAAATAAAAATGTATAAATGTATAATATTTCAAAGAAAGAGAGTGATGAGGGAAGGAGGAAAGAAGAAATAGAGGAAAGAAAAAAAGACTGACTTAATTAAAAAAATAACTCATTTGAAAATCTTAATAGAACAATTGATTCAGGCAAAGATCATCAATGGATACAAAATCATTGTTTAAAGGCAGTTGTGAACCAGGTTATCTGCAAGATTTCAAAATATCAGCATGTGTATCATTTATTGAGAAGAAACAGCTACTTTTGAAATGCAGACATGATATATACCACCTTAGTCAAATAATCATATTTAGCTTCACTAATAATGAAACACACTGGTATCATTTGACTTTCAATGTGATGAAATGAGAAGTATGTATCATTACCTATGTAGCACCTTGCTAAAAATGTCTAGCTTGCAGTAGTCATAGGGAAGCAACAAAACCTAGACTGTGTGATATACTAAACACAAGTGAATTAAATTCTCAAAAGTGTTGAAAATATGAAAGGCAAAACTAATTGGGGGACTGGTGTAGATCAAAGGAAAAAAAATAATCATAAAGTATAATTCTTGTTTGATTTCTATGGAGAGGTGCTGAAGGTGCAAAGGAACTAGCGGCTTACAAGAGAATCATTGAAATATTTACCAAAATGTGAATATAAGCTCTGTATTGGTAACAGGGTCTTCCCTGGTGGCTCGGACGGTAAACAATCTGCTTACAATGTGGGATATACAAGGGTTCAATCTCTAGGTCAGGAAAAGTGTTCACGTATTTGGATGTGATAATACTGAGATTTTGCAGAAGACTGTCCTTTTCTTAGTAGACATTTTCTGTGATATCCAATGAACATAGTATCTTCAATAACTTCAACTTAATTTCAATGGTTCAAACTGACAAAAATAATAAATATTAAATTAATATCAAGAGACGCTAGATTTAAGTAAATAACATTTGAGTGTCTAATGAAATATTCTTTCAAAGCTTTTCTGTAATTTTGAAAATTTCTTAAAAGCTGGAAAAATCAAATATAGGTACTGAAACCTTTCAAAATTTTTGGTTGTTTAGATTTTGATATTCATTGGATGTAAAGTTATTTCAAATGATTACTGTCATCAAGAAAATTCTAAAATTGGAGATACTACATAGTAATCATAAGGTTCTCTTGATTCTGTTTTAATAGCTTACACTATTTTTTGAAAGTAAGTACATATATTATGAAGCTGATGTTAGTATTCAGATTGGGATTTTTAAATTATAAATTATTAGTATACTTATAAAATGTTAATTATATACTGAACTAATACAATTAATAATTTCTTTATTAATTTAGAAAATAGTTTCCATCTGAAATTTTCTGAATTTCCTATGTAAAATTTTGTAATTTTAAGTTTTTCTCAGTAAGTAAAAAACTACTGGAGAAACACCAAGAGAGTCAGTTTTGAAATTAAAAAGATAGGTTATATATATATACCTTTCAAAGCAAACTGTATCTTATGCAGAATATACCCTAAGTAATTGAAATACTTTCCAAAAATTAAGACCTTTTGATTTTATTGCATTATGGTACTCTGTAAAGATTACTTGCTTGTCAATAATTGAGTATATAAAAATTTCTTTCATTGTAACTCCAAAGTGTGAAATTTATTGATCAATCAACTATATGTAGAAATATCCAAAGTGCTCAGTGGACATCAATTTGTGTTTTATAACATTTTTGTGTAGAGTTAAATGTTTCAATGTTCCCTGGATATGATATAAATGGATTTCCATTTCCTATTATTAAAGATCTCCTAGTGTGATGATTTAAAAATTACTAAATTTTAAAAGTTATAGGCTTACATACACAAATGTGCACATACATTCTATAGTATTGTTGCACTGACATGCATGACATACATGTCTGCTTAGTTGGGTCTGACTCTTTGTGACTCTATAGACTGGAGCCATGGACTTTCCCAGGCAAGGATACTGGATTTGGTTGCCATTTCCTACTCTATGGGATCTTCCTGTCCCAGGGATCAAGTCCTCATATCATGAATCTCCTGCATTAGAAGGAAGATTCCTTACCACTATACCACCTAGGAAGCCCCTATTGTCATAATGTCCCAATTTAAGAATTGTTCCAAACATGTTTTGTTCACACATGGCCTCCTAATCACTGTATATTACCTTGTGCAGCAAAAGATGTGATAAAGTTAAGGTTCTTGAGAGAAGGATATTATCATGGACTATTTAGGTGGCCCCTAAATATAATCACATGCATCATCATACCAGACAAGTGGAGAGGATTTTAAGACACAAACAAATAAAATGATATGTGAATATGAAGGCAGAGATTGGGGCAAAGCAATTACAAGCTAAGGAATGTCAACAAGAGCTAAAAGAGGCAAAAAAAAAAAAAAAAAAAAAAAAGACTTTGGACCTCTGGAACTATGAAAGAATTAATGTCTGTTGTTTTAAGCTATCCAATCTAGTTTTTAATAACTTATGATAGCATCCCTAGGAAATTCATATTACTGGGTAACTTAACCAGGATAGCTAAAAAAAATCACACAAAATGGATCAATGTATGTGATGATAAACCAACAAAAACTATCCAATCTGGAGAACCCAGACAAAGATGACAAAAGAAAAGATTCAAAAATTATTTGGAAAATACAAGCTTTCTAACATATGTGTAATTTTGGGTCACAGAAAGAGACAACTAGGTAAAATGACAAGACTTTTTGAAGAAATAATGTCTAAAATCTCCCCAGATTTGTTTTGAAAATTTATAGATTCAAAAAAGCTTGATAAACTCCAGGAAGGTAAACATAAAAAGAAAAGTTTCTAGACACATTTAAATTATTAAGAGTAAAGTCAAAATTAAAACTCTTAAAATCAGAGAAAAAAATATGTTATATTACATACAAGGAATAAGACTTTTTACTTTTTAACAACAACAACAACAAAAGCCAAACGGCATTGGAATTACATAAAATTCTATAAATCAATCATTTTTTATTTAATAAAGATGTCCTTAAAAACTGAAAATGAAAGACATTTCACTATAAGCAAAATTTTTCTGAAAATGTATTACAGACCTAATGTCAAAGTTAAAATATTTAACCTCTACAGGAAACTGAATAAAACATATGAATTGAGTATTCTAAAAAGATTTCTTAGAATACAAAAGATTTGAACCACAGGGAAAAAAATATTCAAATTAGACACAGTTAATTTACAATTTTTGTTTTTCAAAACAAACATTTAAGAAAATGAATAGACAAATCACAGATTGAGTAAAATTAATTGTATATCAAAGTTAAACAAAGCTTTGTATCCAGAATAATAAACACTTACACAACTGAATAAGAGTTAAGACACTACACAAAATGGTTATGAATGTAGCAAGTAAGTTTATGAAAAGATGTTCAGCAAAATTGCTAATGAAGAATATGAAAATTAAAGGCAGACTGAGATGCTACCATAGAATCACTATTTAGAATTAGAAACAGGCAAACGCATAACACTTTCCGACGTAAATCACAGCAGGATCCTCTATGATCCACCTCCCAGAATACTGGAAATAAAAGCAAAAATAAACAAATGGGACCTAATTAAAATTAAAAGCGTCTGCACAACAAAGGAAACTATAAGCAAGGTGAAAAAAACAGCCTTCTGAATGGGAGAAAATAATAGCAAATGAAGCAACTGACAAACAACTAATTTAAAAAATATACAAGCAACTTATGCAGCTCAATTCCAGAAAAATAAATGACCCAATCAAAAAATGGGCCAAAGAACTAAGCAGACATTTCTCCAAAGAAGACATATGGTTGGCTAACAAACACATGAAAAGATGCTCAACATCACTCATTATCAAAGAAATGCAAATCAAAACCATAATGAGGTACCATTTCACGCCAGTCAGAATGGCAGTGATCCAAAAGTCTACAAGCAATAAATGCTGGAGAGGGTGTGGAGAAAAGGGAACCCTCTTACACTGTTGGTGGGAATGCAAACTAATACAGCCACTATGGAGAACAGTGTGGAGATTCCTTAAAAAATTGCAAATAGAACTGCCTTATGACCCAGCAATCCCACTGCTGGAAACCAGGATTGAGGAAACCAGAATTGAAAGACACATGTGTACCCCAGTGTTCATCACAGCACTGTTTATAATAGCCAGGACATGGAAACAACTTAGATGTCCATCAGCAGATGAATGGATTAGAAAGCTTTGGTACATATACACAATGGAGTATTACTCAGCCATTAAAAAGAATACATTTGAATCAGTTCTAATGAGGTGATGAAACTGGAGCCTATTATACAGAGTGAGGCAAGCCAGAAAGAAAAACACCAATACAGTATACTAACACATATATATGGAATTTAGAAAGATGGTAACGATAACCCTGTATGTGAAACAGAAAAAGAGACACAGATGTATAGAACGGACTTTTGGACTCTGAGGGAGAGGGAGAGGGTGGGATGATTTGGGAGAATGGCATTTAAATATGTATACTATCATGTAAAGAAACAAATCGCTGGTCTGTATTCGATACGGGATACAGGATGCTTGGGGCTGGTGCATGGGGATGATCCAGAGAGATGATATGGGGTGGGAGGAGGGAGGGGGGTTCAGGATTGGGAACTCATGTACACCCGTGGCTGATTCATGTCAAGTATGGCAAAACCAATACAGTATTGTAAAGTAAAATAAAGTAAAAATTAAAATTAAAAAAAAGAAAGAAATAGGCAATATCCAAATATTGTCAAGAATGCAGAGGGACTCAAGCCTTCATACACTGCTGGTAGAAGTACACACATATAAATTATATAGTCACTTTGGGAAACAGCTTGGCCAATTTTACAAATAAAGAACGTATCCTTATCATATGATACAGACATTTAATTACCAGGAAATAAACATACATCCAAAGAAATATTTTTGTGTGTAAATTTATAGCAGCATTATTCCTAACAGCCAAAACCTGAAACAACCAAGATGTCCATCAACATGTGATAGATAAATGCAGTGTTGTATATCCATACCCAAGTTAACAAGTGAACAACTGAATAATCGTTCCTTAAACTTAGCAAACTATAAATTCATAACATAAATTCTATAACAGACAACACAAAAATAAAATTTAACTTGATAAACTGTCATAAATGTATTCTAAGTTTTTGTAACTAATAAACTTTCTCACATGGCAATAATCAACACAATTTAATTAACACAAATGTACATGTAAAGAAATCTTCCTTGTGAACATAAAAGAAAATGTATGATGTTATCTCCTACATTCAAGGGACTTACATATTAATATTTTCCCCTATTGATCTGAATCTTTCCGAGGAGGAACTGCTTTTGGTGTGCAACTTCTATATGATAGTTACTGGTTTAGATTCTATACATGCATGATTAAGTTAACATTGACTCTTATAAAATGTGCAAGTTATAATAAATATTATACACATGGCCTTAAAATAGCAATGACCTTGGTGGTCAAACAGAAAGCAGACAAACTGGAATGGGAATTGGGCATCAAAGTATGTTTTCTTTTGTTTTTTTGGCTTTTGTTCTCTTAAATATGACACTAAAGATACTTTTATAATAGTCACCAAAATGTAACTATCAGGACCTAAAATTCAGACCATCTGTGTTGACATGGCTTAACTGTTTGTTTTGGGAAATTACTGTAGACCAATTTATCTGGACAAACAGTTTACTTCTGGCAAAAATCTCTCTAATTAGGACAACTGTTGATTTAAGAAGGCCTCATATCTCTCCTAGTTCTTCTCTAGAACTCTACATTCAGTTGGATATATCTTTCCCTTTCTTCCTTGGGTTTTGCTTCTCTTCTTTCCTCAGCTATGTGTAAAGACTTCTCAGACAACTTTTCATGCCAGGATGGGCATGATAAAGGAGAGAAATTATAATGATCTAACAGAAGAAGAAGAGATTAAGAAGAGGTGGCAAGAATACACCAAAGAACTGTACAAAAAAGGTCTCAGTGACCTGGATAGCCATGATGGTGTATCACTCACCTAGAGCCAGATATCCTGGATTGAGAAGTCAAGTGGGCCTTAGGAAGCATTACTACCAGCAAAACTAGAGGAGAGGATAGAATTCCAGCTGAGCTGTTTAAAATTCTAAAAGATGCTGCTGCTAAAGTGCTGTACTCAATACGCCAGCAAATTCAGAAAACTCAGCAGTGGCCACAGGACTGGAAAAGGTCAGTTTTCATTCCAATCCCAAAGACAGGCAATGCTAAAGAATGTTCTAACTACCATACAATTGCCCAAATTTCATGGGCTCAAAAATCCTTCAATCTAGGCTTTAGCAGTATGTGAACTGAGACCTTTCAGATATATAAGCTGGATTTAGAAAAGGCAGAGGAACCAGAGATCAAATTGTTAAAGTTTGTTGGATCATATAGAAAGCAAGTGAATTCCAGAAAAAAAAAAAAAAAAGAACAACTACTTCTGCTTCACTGACTACATGAAATCGTTTGACAGTGTGGATGACAACAAACTGTGGTACAGTCTTAAAGAAATGGGAATAGCAGACCACCTTAGCTGCCTCCTGAGAAACCTGTATGCAGATCAAGGAGCAACACTCATAACTTTACATGGAAAAACTGACTGGTTCAAAACTGGGAAAGGAGTATGACAAGCCTGCATATTGTCACCCTTTTTATTTAACTTATATGCAGAGTACATCATGTGAAATGCCAGACTGGATGACTCTGCATGACTGGAGAGGACTCAAACTGGAGTCCTCCAGTCCTCTTGAGCAGGACTCAAGCTTCCCAGGAAAAAATATCAACAACCTTGGGTATGCAGATGATATCACTCTAATGGAAGAAGGTGAAGAGGAACTAAAGAGCTTCTTGATGAAGGTGAAATAGGAGAGGGAAAAAGCTGGCTTAAAAAATTTAAACATTATGAAAACTAAAATCATAACATCAGGTCTCTTCAGTTCATGACAAACAGAATGTGAAAATGTGGAAGCAGTAACAGATTTTATTTTGGGGGGCTCCAAAATCACTGCAAACTGCAGCCATGAAATTAAAAGACACATGTTCCTTGGGAGGAAACCTAGCAGCATATTAAAAAGCAAAGTCATTCAAAGCTGTATAGCCAAAGCTATGATTTTTCCAGTAGTCATGTACGGATGTGACAGATGGACCATAAAGAAGGCTGAGCACTGACGAATTGAGGTCTTCAAACTGTGGTGTTGGAGAAATCTCTTGAGAGTCCCTTGGACTGCAAGGAGATCAAACCAGTTGATCCTAAAGGAAATCAGTCCTGAATTTTCTTTGGAAGGATTGATGCTGAAGCTGAAGCTCCAATATTTTGGCCACCTGATACAAAAAGCTGACTTACTGGAAAAGACTCTGATGCTGGGAAATATTGAAGGCAAAATGAGAAGGGGGTGACAGAGGATGATATGTTTGGATGACATCACTGACTCAGTGGACATAAATTTGAGCAAACTCTGGGAGATAGTGAATGACAGGGAAACCTGGTGTGTGCTACAGTCCAAGGGGTCGTGAAGATTTGGACACGACTTAGCGACTGAACTACAACAACAAAATTGGGACAACATATGGCTCATCTGGCCAAACAACTCACTTTTGAAACACCAATGTATTTATTAGGTCTTACTTCAAGCCTCTTAATGCTGTGTATTCAAATGCTAAACAGTTTTATCACAGATTTTCTCCATCTTAGTTACTCATTCTTGCCCAAACCTCAAAATTTTATAAATATTACCCACTGACTGCCTCATCCTGAAACACTTCTAATACTCTTTTAATGTAATGGTTTGTTGCAGCAGGCAGTCCTTACAGGACAAACTTTGGCTTAAGTATTCTATTTAAAATGCATGAGAATTTTCCTATTGTTTTTTATTTGTTTGTTTGCTTATTCTCTGAGAGTGTGACTTAGTAGTAGATCTCACTATCAAAAATTCCATTGAATTTGTTGGATCTTCAATTTCAGGCAGCCAGCCAATAGCATGGGAGCCTAAGCCATGAAGTATGCCAACAACATATATAATCAACCATTTTTGTTCTTTCATAATTTAAGTGTATGTCTCCTCCAAGCCAGATGCTAGCATTTTAAAAAATATGTATTTCACATCTTAAATCTAATTTGTATATTTCTAAGTGGCAAAATTTAACCAGAGATAATTTTAAATTACAATAGGATTTAGGAAACTTATAAATAAAACTGTTCATTTGAGAGATGTCTTAAAAAGGGAACAAAATTCCAAACACCTAGTGATCTCCACTTTTTGATTAGTATGAAGGAGCGTCTAAATTCTAAAATTTTATAACACTACATCCTTAAGATTTCCCTTAAAATAAGTAGAATCTGGGAAAATGTTAAATTCATTCTCTCAGGCCTTCCACAGTTACCTGAACAGGACAGCTTTCATCCTACTCTTGCTCTTCCATTATGTAAATGCCCCTCCATACACTCTTTCTACATGCCTCTTCCTAACCCACTTTCTTCTAGTTCTGGGGGACAAGAGACTCACAAAGATAAACTGTCTGTTAAAGTTAATGCAAGTTCAAAACAAGTCAAGCCCATTATGATTGATTTTAAGCCTTAATCTCAGTTGGGCTGTAAACCATTTTTAAAGACTTTAATAGACAAGATAGAAATAAATTGACAAAACAATGTAGGATAGATCTAGAAATACATAATCAAGGGTTCCCTGATCTGTATCAATAGGTTCATGTATTACTAGGAACCTGATATGCAAAAATTTATAGAGGAAGGAAATAATGAAGGTGACCTAAGATCCCAAGTTTGTTTGATTCTTTATTTTGTATATGAACATCTCATTGTTGCAGCATTGTTTATTGAAAAGACTAGTCATTTTTTTATTGAATTGCTTTTGACCTTTGTTTAAAAAAATCAGTTAATTATGGGAATCTGTTTCTTGCTTCTATTGCCTTGATCCCTGTATCCATACATCACCAACCCAGTACTGTCTTGATTACCATAGATGTTTAAGCAAAAGACACATTTTTAAATCTTAACTTTTCCATAGATCTTGTAAGTTTAACTTAAGTTTTCCCACAAAATGTTTGCATATTTAATTTTTGCCTGCCTGGTTTCCTTATGTGGGAATCGGTTATTGAGTTAAGCTTGCATTCCTAGAATATAGTGGGTAAAACTGAACCAATAAGAACCATCCTTCACTTTTAAGATGAGTAGGAACATATTGAAAACATTTGCAAGCAATGATAGGACCATATGGTGGGGGGAAGGGAAGAGGAGGAAAGAAGCCATTGTGGGGCACTGTGAGAAAAGGAAGTAGGGGTAATTTAGCATGTGCAATATGGACAAGAGGAGGAATAGTACTGCGGTGAAATATTTACTCTCCTGACATGTTCTCTCTTCCAAGGATAACCTATTGACATCTAACCAAGCAAGTTCACAGTATGGATGAACATAATACACAGGATGCAACAAATCCTTATAGTAACCTTTCCAACCAGAGTTTTCTTATGTAAAAAAAGATTCATGAAATAGAAAAGATTTTAAATGGTACTTTTTCTACAAACATAGCAACCAGATTGCAGAGCTAAAGTCCTTCTGTTCCACTGATAAATGTCCCTTTACAGAGATTTGGCTCCCATATGGTCATTCCATCTCCATCACCCACTTTCCCAAAAGAAATAATACAGGCTGCTGATTTCTTTCCTCTATTCTGAATATATTTAGCTTTCTTGTGCAGTACTTCACACCGAGAGTCCAACTCTGAGTCAAGCTAGAACAGCTTCATCTCATTCATTTTGCATGAAACTCTCCTACATTTTTTTAATATTGAGGCAATTTGGAAATACTTTTGTAATAATTTCACTTTTATGATAAACAATTTCACAATAGTTTTCAAAGAAAAAAATTATAAATGTCCTTCCATCTACTTTATTATTTTTTTTTTATTTTAGCCTCTTTCTCTTAAATCAGCATAGGTTGAGTTTGAGCACAGACTCCATTTTTGCTGAGTTAATATCTTCAATTTGTTCCAATTTAGTCCCTGGACAGTCTTTTTCTTGCTTATTATGTAATTCTTTCAAAAGATACTAGTTTTTATGATTCTAGGAATTTTCAAATTGCTCTAATTTTAAAAATCTATGGATGTCTGATAGCCACTAGCTATAGATCCAACTTAACTGCTGAATCTTAAGTGTTCTGTGGTGGTGGTTTAATGGTTAAGTTGCATCCAGCTCTTGTGACTGTAGCCTGCGAATCTCCTCTGTCCATGGGATTTTCCAGGCAAGAATACTGAAGTGAATTCATTTCCTTCTCCAGGGGATATTTTCAACCCAGAAATCGAACCTGGGCCTCCGATATTTTAGGCAGATTCTTTATTGACTGAGTTACAAGGGAAGCCCTAGGTGTGCTGTATGGGTATTTGCTAGGTTGCTTGCACCCTACTAAGCAGAGTACATGCCTAATCCTACTGATTTAAAAACTCTGTAGACATCACAAAATGGCCAAATAAAATAAATCACACTGCTATAAAACTTTAGTAATCTACTCTTGTAGCTTTGCAGTGTCCCATTACCATTAGGATTTTAAGTCATAAAACATACAACCCACCTGAAGTACATACTTGGGTCTGGAGATCTTTATTTAGATGTTCTCTCTCTTCTGGAGTTTCCCCTTTTTCTTTCTTTCTTCTTTCCTTTTTTCATGCCTTATTTCCTTCTTTCACTTCTTTCCTTCTCCCCCCCCCCACCCCCGCTTCGATGTATCTTTCTATACAAAAAAGAAAATACAAAAACCACATTTGTAGTTCTAAATGACATGTTACTGACTCTTCCTTTAGGATTACATTGGATATCACTGCTTGTTCTATTCTGATGGCCTGTTACAAATTCAAAACTGTATAAACTGAGTCAGAGATAAACTTAAAGCATAAATTCAATATCAAGGACAAATGCATGAATACCCACATATACATAATATACATACACACAGAGGAGTATTAACTTGGACATTGCAGCATTGTTCCTAAGAGAATCGTAACCAAAATGAAGATATTTACAAGTTTTGATATAACTATTTTAATGATAAAGTTAACTTAGTAAATATTTTAAATATATATCCTATCTGTCCAATTTTGTTTCCACAAAAGGAAACTATAGCTGATTTGTTACATTGACTATTGGAAAATAATATTCCATAACTTTGGATTTAGAAGCATTAAAAATTCTTCCTGGAGCATCATTTCAGTGATCACATTGCTTTTTGAAAATGAAGGTATGCTTGTATTTCATAACATGATGCATTTTCTTGGACTGCTGGCGCTCTTTTTATCAACAGGTTACATCTTTGAGGAATCTATTACCATAATACCTACTATAAAGACATGTATAAATCAATAGAGGGTTCATGATCCAATCATGGATGACAATTCCACAAAATAAGTCTATATGAATGTTAGAAATATGTCTTTACAGTTTGCTTTTACCTCAAGCAAATTTAGGCAATTTTTAAAGAATAAGAATATATTTTAAACTATTGCATAATGTCATTCAGTGCTAAAGTTTATTCTTCACCAATCATTTGCTCTCATGCCCCAATGAAAAATTTAGTGTCTATGTCCTAAACTCTCTGATCTTGAATTTTCAGAAGAAACTTAAGTGAATTAAATAGAGATTAAAGGATTTCTTCAGCTTTTGTGAAGAAAACAGAGCATCTGAAGATGTATAGCTTCCTAACTGAAGCAGTCAGTTTTGACAGCATAGGGGAGACCTGAGTAGCTGCCTTCATAGTTTTGATTTAGGCAGTGATTTTTGACTTTAAGCAAAACTCATGGTTGCAGGTCGTGTCTTTTGCTTGGGGTTACAATAACCATCAGAGCAGTTTTTCCAATAATTACTTTTGGAATCCTCACAGTGCATAAGCAACTCATGGTTCCCAAGGTAAGATAGAAAGAGAGCAGAAAGGAAAAGAAATTAACTATAAAGGGACCAAGTGGGAAAGGGGTAAAAGATAGAAGGCAAGAAGGAAAAAGGCGATGCTCTATTGTGTTCGTTTAGTCCTTTTACATCTTATATTTTGGCTCTCTGCTGCAAGTGTGAATAGGCAGTCTTCTCTGGTATATCTCCCCATGTTGATCAAGTCATGTATTTAAATGTCTGGAACAGTTTAGTTATGTAGACCTTTAAATGGATAAGAGGGGAGTGGCCCAAAAAAAAGACCACCTAAGTATTTCAAACTGCTCCCACAACTAATCAGTTGAGTTATCTCACCAGAAAAGATAATCATATGAGGGTATTGCTTTGCTATGTCAATTTCACTTGTGTTAGAACCCCCATCCCTTTCCCAAGAATGTTCACACAGATTTCAAATAAATAAGCAAAATTTACATTATATTAAAAATTAACAGATGGTAAGAAAGAGAGGAAACCTCAGAAAGAGGTGGGAAGCTTTTATTTTTCCTTTCTCTAAAATGAAGATGATCAAAGGAAAAATCCAAGAATTGACTTGCGATATGCCAGGATGGAGAGTCCTTAGATAAGGAAGGGACTTAGTTAAGGATCCTTAGCTAAAGAAAGGAAAATTAATGAGCCTCAGATAGAAGAGATGAGACCTCATAAACTCAGCAGTAGAGGGTACATTGAGTAATGTACTTATAAGTTAACCCCACTTCAAAGAGTGTCTTTTATTTTATTTTGCTTTTTATTTTTATATTTTTATTTTTAATATACATTTATTTATTTTAATTGGAGGTTAATTACTTTACAATATTGTATTGGTTTTGCCATACATCAACATGAATCCACCACAGGTATACACATGTTCCCCATCCTGAACCCCCCTCCCTCCTCCCTCCCCGTACCATCCCTCTGGGTCATTCCAGTGCACCAGCCCCAAGCATCCATTATTATGCATCGAACCTGGACTGGCGATTCGTTTCATATGTGATATTATACATGTTTCAATGTCATTCTCCCAAATCATCCCACTCTCACCCTCTCCCACAGAGTCCAAAAGACTGTTCTGTACATCTGTGTCTCTTTTGCTATCTCGCATACAGGGTCATCAATACCATCATTCTAAATTCCATATATATGCGCTAGTATACTGTATTGGTGTTTTTCTTTCTGGCTTGCCTCACTCTGTATAATAGGCTCCAGTTTCATCCACCTCATTAAAACTGATTCAAATGTATTCTTTTTAATAGCTGAGTAATACTCCATTGTGTATATGTACCACAGCTTTCTTATCCATTCATCTGCTGATGGACATCTAGGTTGCTTCCATGTCCAGTTCTCAGCATGTAAATCTTTCATTTCCTTGGTCAGGTTTATTCCTAAGTATTTTATTTTTGCTTCAATTTTAAGGTTTTTTTTACATCCCCTTTCTGATATTTCATTGTTAGTGTAAAGTAATGTAACCAATTTCTGAGTGTTAATCTTGTATCCTGCTACTTTGTGTCAGGTACTGGGAATACACAGATTCTAAGTTAGTGTCTATTTCAAACAATGGTTCTAAAATTGCCTCAAAATTATTAAAATAATCTGTGAAAAAAGAACTATAAATGAGCTGTTATCATACTTCATCACCTTCAAGCCAACATATTGAAAAACATAAATGGATATAGTAAATGACCTAAAGCAGATCTTTATAAAAAGTGGCTATCAGAATTCCTCTGTTCACATTCAGAGAGAAAACTCTCTGCTATCTCCTCTTCTTATAAGGACTTCAGTCTTATGGGATTAAGGCCTTACCCTCACGACTTAACCTTTCTTACCTCCATATAGACCCTGTCTCCAAATCCAGTCATGCTGAGGATTAGAGCTTTAATGTAGGAATTTTGAGAGAATACAATTTATTCCATAACATACTCCATGATAAAAAGAGTAAAATAAATGTTTATCTATGTCTGTTCTAAGTAGCTCCTGATACGCATGTAGGAGACTGGAAAAGTCTTCTCTGTGACATTTGGACAACCTAAAGTTTTTACCATGAGTTTGTTTTCCCAGTACAAGACCCATAATGTTATCTTATGATAAACCCTACCACATGCACAGCAGGGAACACAGTCATGTTTAATACAACCCAAGCTATCAGACTTTTAAGGAAAATCTGTTTTTAGTTTATGAACCATATGAATGTGTTATCTATTAAAAAAGTAAAAACAAACAAAAAGCCTCCATAGAAGGGTTGCAAGCAAGAGCAAGCTCTATTTCCTATTAGTGATTATTGGGGAAAAGGCTACTAAAGACAATCAGAATAATTAGACAGGATGTTAGGCTATGATACATCAATATTATAAATCTCAGTATCTTAATGTAGGAAAGCTGTGTTTCTCAAATATTATATGGATTAGGTAACAATCTAGGTTAAATGTCCATCTGGTAACTCAAGAATTCAGGTGTCTTCTGTATTTTGATGCTGCCATTATGGGACATTAAAGAGTATGGCAAAGGAACAGAGACTGTGGAAGACTCATTGTTCTCAAGTAACTGAGACCAGAAGTGATATACTTTACTAACTTCTAACAAGCCATTGTCTGCTGCTGCTGCTATTGCTAAGTTGCTTCAGTAGTGTTCGCCTCTGTGCGACACCATAGATGGCAGCCCACGAGGGTCCCCCATCCCTGGGACTCTCCAGGCAAGAATACTGGGGTAGGTTTCCATTTCCTTCTCCAATGCATGAAAGTGAAAAGTCCAAGTGAAGTCTCTCAGTCGTGTCCGACTCCTAGCAACACCATGGACTGCAGCCTACCAGGCTCCTCCAACCATGGGATTTAACTTCTAATTCATAGCCCCAATTTAACTGTAATAGAATCTAGAATAAATACAGAAGCATGCAGAACATTTCAGATACTCTATAATCTATGCTGAACTGGGTTCCTTGTAACTGCAAATACCACACTATATTTAATAAAAGGAGGTATCTCCAAAAATCATTAATGTAATAAGACTGTGGATTTTCTTCAATTATTTCAATCAAAGTTCCCACCATGATATGTCATAAAATATATTTGGAAGACTGTTGTTTCCACTTCATTTTTGTTCATCTATACAACAAAAGTTATTATTTCCTAATAGTGACAGAGATGGATTAAGGTAAATTCCAGGCATTATAACTGTGGTCAAGGAATCCATGCCTTATAAAATCAGTCTAAATACCCTCATAATAATAGGATTTAAAAGAATCCTTCCCAGTGTAACAGGCAAAGAGTATCATGCAGAGAGAGTCTTCCCATTTAAAAAAAAAAAGAAAACTCTTAAGAAATCAGCAAAGGAATGAGAGTTTTATGTTGTTTTGGTTTAATTTTCTTTTCATTTGCTTTCTGTACTTATATTTATTAGGATTTTGCAAAATTATTTTAAAGGATGTGGCATTTTAATTAGATATTTTTTTCCTACAATTTCATTTAAGAAACTGCTATACAGTATACTAACACATATAAATGGAATTTAGAATGATGGTAATGATAACCCTGTATGTGAGACAACAAAAGAGACACAGATGTACAGAACAGACTTTTGGACTCTGTAGGAGAGGGAGAAGGTGGGATGATTTGGGAGAATGACATTGAAACACGTATACTATCATGTAAGAAATGAATCCCCAGTCTAGATTTGATGCAGGATACAGGATGCTTGGGGTTGGTGCACTGGGATGACCCAGAGAGATGGTACGGGGAGGGATGTGGGAGGAGGGTTCAGGATTGGGAACACGTGTACACCCATGGTGGATTCATGTTGATGTATGGCAAACCAATACAATATTGTAAAGTAATTAACCTCCAATTAAAATAAATAAATTTATATTTTAAAAAATACATAGTAAATCTTAAAACTTATTTCAGATTTATTTCAAGAGAAGACTTTTGAGAGTCCCTTGGAGAGCAAGGAGATCAAACCAGTCAATCCTAAAGGAAATGAACCCTAAATATTCACTGGCAGGACTGATGCAGAAACTGAAGCTCCAATAATTTGGCCACCTGATACAAAGAGCTGACTCATTGGAAAAGACCCTGATGCTGAGAAACACTGAAGGCAGTAGGAGAAGAGGACGACAGAGGATGAGATGGTTGGATGGCATCACTTACTCCATGGACATGAGTTTGATCAAGCTTTGGGAGTTGGCTAAAGACAGGGAACTGCAGTCTATGGGGTTGCAGAGTCACACATGACTGAGCGACTGAACAACAACAACAAAAATTTATTTCAGTTATTCACAATAATAGATGATTAACCAAGGTGCTCATTGTACTAAGGTTTGTTCATCATACTAGACTCAGTTAATCCCCAACTTTATGCTATTACGTGAACTGAAAGTGAATCATTTGCATCTCCATCAGGATAATCAACTATAAACTATTCAAACTTGAAGAAAGTAGAGAAAACCACTGGACCATTCAGGTATGGCCTAAATTAATCCCTGATGATTATACAGTGGAGGTGACCGATAGATTCAAGGGATTAGATCAGATTGACAGAGTACCTGTAGAACTATAGATGGAGGTTGATAACATATACAGGAGGCAGTGACCAAAACCATCCCCAAGGAAAAGAAATGCAAAAAGGCAAAGTGGTTGTCTGAAGGGGCTTACAAATAGCTGAGAAAAGAAGTGAAAGGCAAAGGCAAAAGGGAAAGATATACCCAATTAAATGCAGAGTTGCAGGGGGCACTCCGCAGAAAGAGAGAGGCAGTGGGACTTCCCTCAGAAAAGCCAAGGGATCCTGAGGAGAGGTGAGCCTGCTGTCCGCCAACCCAGCCCCTCGGCAAGCGAGAGACAATCAGATGCGACAGGGGTTCCGTCTAAGCAGTTCCGCTTTATTGCCGCAAGCTCCCGACTAAAAAGGCAAGCGGGGCGGGGGGTTGTGAGGGACTTTCCATAGTTGCACCAATCACATTAAAGGTCAAATCGTCATGTGCCATCATTATAACAGGAGTTTATGGTGATCACATGCTGTCTACGTGCACGGAAATCAAGAGAGCCAATCAAAAGTTTTGACAAACAACTTAAGCAGCGCCCTCATCTCTTCCGCCAGGCGCCATCTTAGTTCTAAACCGCAAAGCTAGCCCTTGTTTTTAAGGTTTCCCATTTAGGGCCTCACACAGAGTTCCAGAGAAAAGTAAGGAGAGATAAGAAAGCATTCTTAAGTGAACAATGCAAAGAAACAGAGGAAACAATAGAATGGTAAAGACTAGAGATCTCTTCAAGAAAATCAGAGAAACCAAAGGAAAATAACATGCAAAGGTGAACATAATAAAGGACAAAAAGAACAAAGGCCTAACAGAAAAACAAGAGTTTAAGAAGAGGTGGCAAGAATACACAGAAGAACTGTACAAAAAGTGTCTTAATGACCTGGATAACCACGATGGTATGTTCAATCACCTAGAGCCAGACAATCTGGAGTGTGAAGTCAAGTGGGCTTAGGAAACACTACTATGAACAAAGCAAGTAGAGGTAATGAAATTCCAGCTGAGCTATTTCCAATCCTAAAAGATGATGCTGTTTAAGTGCTGCAGTCAATATGTCAGCATATTTGGAAAACTCAGCAATGGCCACAGAACTGGAAAAGTTCAGTTTTTATTTCAATACCAAAGAAAACCAGTGGCGAATGTTCAAACTACTTTTCAATTGTGCTTATTTCACATGTTAGCAAGGTAGTGCTCAAAATCTTTCAAGCTAGGCTTCAACAGTACATGAACTAAGAATTTTCAGATGTACAAGCTGAATTTAGAAAAGGAAGAGGAAACAGAGATCAAATTGCCAGCATCCATTGAATCATAAAAAAAGCAGATAATAATTAAAAAAAATCTGTTTCATTGACTATGGTAAACCCTCTGACTGTGTGGATCACAAAAAACTATGGAAAAGTTTTAAAGAGCTGAGAATATCAGACCACCTTACCTGCCTCCTGAGAAACCTGTATGCAGGTCAAGAAGCAACAGTTAAAACTGGACATGGAACAACAGACTGGTTCCAAATTGGGAAAGGAGTAAGTCAAGCTTGTGTATTGTCACCCTGACTGTTTAACTTATATGCAGAGTACATGATGCAAAATTCTGGGCTGGATGAAACACAAGCTGGAATCAAGATTTCCAGGAGAAATATTAACAACCTCAGATATGTAGACTATGCCTTCTAACTTCAAGTAGCAAAGAAGAACTAAAGAGTCTCTTGATGAGGGTGAAAGAGAAGAGTTGAAAAGCTGACTTACAACTCATCATTCAAAAAACGAAGGTCATGGTATCCAGTCCCATCACTTCATGGCAAATAGATGGGAAAGCAATGGAAACAGTGACAGACTTTATTTTCTTGGGCTCCAAAATCATGGCAGATGTTGACTACAGCCTTGAAATTAAAAAACATTTGCTCCTTGCAAGAAAAGCTATGACAAACCCAGACAGCATATTAAAAACAGAGACATTACTTTGCTGACAAAGGTTTATATAGTCAAAGCTATGGTTTTTCCAGTAGTAATGTGTGCATGTGAGAGGTGGGCCATAAAGAAGGTGGAGCACCAGAGAACTGATACTTTCGAACTGTGATGTTGGAAAAGACTCTTGACAGTCCCTTTGACTGCAAGATCAGACCAATCTTAAAGGAATCAGCCCTGAATTAGTCATTGGAAGGACTGAGATGAAGCTGCTGCTTCAGTACTTTGGCCACTTGATGGGAAGAGCCAACTCATTGCAAAAGATTCTGATGCTAGGAAAGATTGATGGCAAGAAGAGAAGGGGGTGACAGAGATGGTTGGAGGGCATCACCAACTCAAAGGAAATGAGTTTGAATAAACTCTGCTAGATAGTGAAGGACAGAGAAGCCTGGTGTTGTAGTCCATGGAGTCAGATAGAGTCAGACATGGCTTAGTCACTGAACACTGATAAAGTATTAAGATCAAACATTTCTATTAGGAAAAGGATGGAAGCAGTAATGGATAATTGAAGGAATTTGTGGCAATGCAATGTCAACATAGTTCTTAGTTAATCCCACAGGAAGCCTTGAAGTTTGGAAAATTCTTCAGTGGTTTGCCGTGTTGAATACAGGGGGTTGAATACATATTATTTAGTCATTACATTTAAGCTGTCCCTGAGAAGGGATAGTGACTTGGGCAAGGCAGCTGTCTCTAATTAAGGTCAATCTTGAGAGAGCTCAAAATAAACATTTCTGTATGTATGTGTGTATATATACACACATATAAGCCCATATACATATGGGCTTCCCTCTCAGATGGTAAAGAATCTGCCTGCGATGCAGAAGATCCCCAGAGAAGGGAAGGCTATCCACTCCAGTATTCTTGCCTAAAGAGCTCCATGGACACAGAAGCTTGGCAGGCAACAAGAGTTTCAGGGTCACACACCACTGAGCAACTAACACTTTCACTTTCTTGTGTGTGTGTGTATTATTTAATATCAAAGAAGTAGTGTTTAATAATAAACATTTAGCATATGTAATAAGTAATTAATATTCAGGTATATAACTGTATTTTAAGTTGAGATATGTAGCTAAACTTTAACTTAAAGGAAAATGCCTTCTATTATTTATATGTGCCTATAAGAAGTATTTTTGTTTATTGACTACCTAAATGTTGACAATTAAAAGCCTAATACATCCTTTTCCTGGGACTCAATGGACATTAAAAAACTAACACTGACTTTTTTACAACTATCTCATGCACATGGTTAAAATGTTAAACATTCTCATATTTGTTATTGATGTCATTTTGTCTAGCAAGTCAGTGATAGTTTTGTTTGCTATCTAGAGTCACTACTGGCTTGGGATGGAAAATGGTGCAAAACAGAAAGTTTCCTATATACAGTAAGACACTAGCCTATTTTGGGTACCTACATTAAGTGGTCACTATGATGGCTTTACTCCAGATGAGACTCAAACTCCTCTAGCTTCATAACAATAGACTGAAGAACATAAATAACAGATCATCTCAGGGAATAAGAGTTATAGAATCAAGAAGCCATGCTATCATCTGTTACTATAATAACAAAGAGAAAGGGGGATGTTGTACATTACAACCTAACCAGATAGAAATAAGAAGCATTAGATGGGCTGTACTTCAGTATGCCTCTTACTGTCATGGGAAGCATTAAAACAAATGTCTCCATATGGAGGTAGGTGTAAATGTATTCCCTATAGTAACACTTAACTAATTTACTTAACACTCAGACTTATTATTCACTTATCAGCATATGCTTATTGGATGTGTACTTTCAGTTCAGTTCAGTCGCTCAGTCGTGTCCGACTCTTTGCGACCCCATGAATCGCAGCACGCCAGGATGTATACTACTTACTGAAAATATTAGTGACTAAATGGAAAATGTTTTTATACATAGGTGAACAGAGTCATTGTTGGGTATAGAAAGAATAGAGTGTTTTCTCTTTTAATCTTCTCATATGTCTATTTCTCGTCTATACCAAAGCCTTTGACTGTGTGGATCACAATAAACTATGGAAAATTCTGAAAGAGATGGGAATACCAGACCACCTGACATGCCTCTT
The DNA here is from genome assembly GCF_014754425.2 of Oryx dammah. Taxonomy (NCBI): domain Eukaryota; kingdom Metazoa; phylum Chordata; class Mammalia; order Artiodactyla; family Bovidae; genus Oryx; species Oryx dammah. Next base: position 81,577,464 of record NW_024070211.1, read on the forward strand.
GAGAAATCTGTATGCAGGTCAGGAAGCAACAGTTAGAACTGGACATGGAACAACAGACTGATTCCAATTAGGAAAAGGAGTACATCAAGTCTGCATATTGTGACCCTGCTTATTTAACTTATATGCAGAGTACATCATGAGAAACGCTGGGCTGGAAGAAGCACAAGCTGGAATCAAGATTGCTGGGAGAAATATCAATCACCTCAGATATGCAGATGACACCACCGTTATGGCAGAAAGTGAAGAGCAATGAAAAAGCCTCTTGATAAAAGTGAAAGAGGAGAGTGAAAAAGTTGGCTTAAAGCTCAACATTCAGAAAACGAAGATCATGGCATCCAGTCCCATCACTTCATGGCAAATAGATGAGGAAACAGTGGAAACAGTATCAGACTTTATTTTGGGGGGCTCCAAAATCACTGCAGATGGTGACTGCAGCCATGAATTTAAAAGATGCTTCCTCCTTGGAAGAAAAGTTGTGACCAACCTAGATAGCATATTCAAAAGCAGAGACATTGCTTTGCCAGCAAAGGTTCATCTAGTCAAGGCTATGGTTTTCCCAGTGGTCATGTATGGGTGTGAAGGTTGGACTGTGAAGAAAGCTGAGTGCAGAAGCATTGATGCTTTTCAACTGTGGTGTTGGAGAAGACACTTGAGAGTCCCTTGGACTGCAAGGAGATCCAACCAGTCCATTCTGAAGGAGATCAGCCCTGGGATTTCTTTGGAACTCCAGTAGTTTGGCCACTTCATGTGAAGAGTTGACTAATTGGAAAAGACTCTGATGCTGGGAGGGACTGGGGGCAGGAGGAAAATGGGACGACAGAGGTTGAAATGGCTGGATGGCATCACCGACTTGATGGATGTGAGTTTGAGTGAACTCCGGGAGATGGTGATGGATAGGGAGGCCTGCGTGCTATGATTCATGGGGTGGCAGAGTCAGACATGACTGAGTGACTGAACTGAACTGAACTGATATGTCTATTTTTGTTATTTCTAATGAAAGTGAAAGAAGAGAGTGAAAAAGTTGGCTTAAAGCTCAACATTCAGAAAACAAAGATCATGGCATCCGGTCCTATCACTTCATGGGAAATAGATGGGGAAACACTGGAAACAGTGTCAGACTTTATTTTTGGGGGGGGGGGATTCCAAAATCACTGCAGATGGTGACTGCAGCCATGAAATTAAAAGACGCTTACTCCTTGGAAGAAAATTTATGACCAACCTAGATAGCATATTGAAAACCAAAGACATTACTTTGCCGACTAAAGTCCGTCTAGTCAAGGCTATGGTTTTTCCTGTGGTCATATATGGATGTTAGAGTTGGACTATGAAGATGGCTGAGCGCCGAAGAATTGATGCTTTTGAACTGTGGTGTTGGAGAAGACTCTTGAGAGTCCCTTGGACTGCAAGGAGATCCAACCAGTCCATTCTGAAGGAGATCGGCCCTGGGATTTCTTTGGAAGGAATGATGCTAAAGCTGAAACTCCAGTACTTTGGCTACCTCATGCGAAGAGCTGACTCATTGGAAAAGACTCTGATGCTGGGAGGGATTGGGGGCAGGAGGAGAAGGGGACGACAGAGGATGAGATGCCTGGATGGCATCACTGACTCGATGGATGTGAATCTGAGTGAACTCCGGGAGATGGTGGTGGACAGGGAGCCCTGGCGTGCTGCGATTCATGGGGTCGCAAAGAGTCGGACACGACTGAGAAACTGAACTGAACTGAATCTAAAATAAATAAACCAAATATTACAAATCTTCCCTGGTTCAAGTTGTCATCTTTAACATTCTTTTAACTATCATAGCTTTCACTTTAAGTCCTATGTTGACTCTAGAGAATGCATTGTATCTTATGATTATCCATGTTCAAAATGTTCAATAGATCTTCATTGCCAATGTGATAGTAAAATGTTTTGTTTCAAAGCACTTTATATTCTCATGACCTGTCACGACCCCAATGCATAATTCCATTTAACTTTCAAATGTGGTCCTTGAAAGTAAAGCCATGGCATTCGTTTGTTCTCTTATTCCACTTTTGTTGTTTTTTCTCATAATTCCTCTGTCAAAAATGTTTCCTGTATGTAGCGTGAATGGCTACTCACGCTTCCTGAACTTATCTCAAATGTTATCTTCTCACTGTGATATTCTCTTACATCTTTAGGCTTATTCAGCTGGGTCCCACCACTGTGTTGCCATGGCATGATATATACATCACTCTTATCATATATGTTTCTTTTTCCCTGTATATTGTAAGTTCCTCATGATTAAGAGCATGTTTTCCCCATCTTTGGCTCTCCTAGGCCTATATTTATTTGTATCATGTAAGCACTTCATGCAAGGAGTTGACTCATTGGAAAAGACCCTGATGCTGGGAGGGATTGGGGGCAGGAGGAGAAGGGGACAACAGAAGATGAGATGGCTGGATGGCATCACTGACTCAATGGACATGAGTTTGAGTGAACTGGAGTTGGTGATGGACAGGGAGGCCTGGCGTGCTGTGATTTATGGGGTCACAAAGAGTTGGACACGACTGAGCGACTGAACTGAACTAAACTGAAGCACATTATGTATGTCTATTCAATTAATGTCACAAAGAATACTAAAAGTCTGTGATCTAACACATTTTGATTAAGCTCATATATAGCAGTTACAGTATTTCTGAGGACTAAAATTATATATTTACTCTTGTTATTCACAATTAAAAACTTTGACTACATATGTGTCTCTCTGGGAAGTAGCTTATTTCTAAGTACTAGGCAGTAGTAGAAAACTACAGAAGATGAAATTGAAATAAAGGAAAGGGAGGACTTGGGGTTCAAAAATAATTCAAAAATATTCCTCAAACATTGGTTAGGTTCAAGGCATTGTGCTTATTTCTAGTAGAATTCCATCCCTGCCTTTAATGCACATATATGAAATTTGAGAGACAGTGATATCAGGCTTATCAAATATAAAATATTATTTTTAAAAAGGCCTGACACTGGTAGGCAATCCAAAAATAAATGATAGAAAAACCATGATGAAAATAAGCAATAATTTGAATATTTTCTATTTATCTTCATTTATGAAATATTTTAAAATCTTAAGTGAATGGGTAATTGTGACAATTTTTGTTTTAAATATAATGATCAAATAAGGTTTTGTATATGCATATTTCAGGAAGATAGCATATGTTAAAGTTTTAAAAATTGATTTTTATCAACTTCAGTCAACCCAAATAAAAATATAAAATACCCTCAACTGTATATCTAAAAATATGACAGATTATTATTGTATTCAGCTTTAATTATTATATTTTTCACCAAGACAAAGTAGGAGCAGACAGGCAATTGTAGATATAAGTATATTCTTTTAAAAAAAATATTTTGAAGTGAGAGTTTAATTATGAGGAGATAACTAGAAGTGTTATGACCTGAATTCAAATTAATATTTGATTAAATTTCACAACACAGCATAGAGCTATAACTGGAATGAACAGTTTGATGAATTAAAATTACTTAGCAATAGATTAGATTTTAAACTAAGCAACTATTAAATTTCTTATTTCTTAGGATTTAATATCAGGTGCCAGAGGATTAGTATAAATTTTCCACAAATACAAGCCTGGTAGACTTTCAGAGACTTGGGACTGTGGCTGAACAATTCTTGATCACAATTTATACTAGCCATATCCTTTTAGATATATGATGATGCTTTATATACCTCTGCAAATCACTAATGGTACTGAAAACATAAGTAGTTAATGTTCCTGGTCTATATTTTTAAATGCCAAAGGGAGGAAAGTTATATTGAAATCAGTTAAGTGTTAGAAACAATATAATAACCTTTAACATTTGAAAATGTGAAAGAAACAAACACATGGTCAACATTTGGAAGAGAATCATTCTGAGCCAGAGGGAGGAATTTCTAATTAGCAGATCATAACAGACATCCTTAGTGCAAGGTAAACTTGGGAAGGAGAAAGGAAACTGGGCTGAGGACTCAATGGTAACTTAAATCATTACATTCAAGACACTGTGCCAGTTGCTACAAGAGTACAATCCCTTCTTAAATGTGTTTGTAAGAAAGTAGATAGGTATAAGTAGGCTGATGAAATGTAACAGAGAACGTGGTGAATGCCTTAACAAAACTAAAATTTATAATGTACTTTAAGATATATCTCACTCTATGGACAAATGGAAGAGATGACCAAAACCTTTAAGGAGGGAGGTACCTTTGAAATAGTCTTGGCAGAATTCGTTCAGGTATTGGTAGTGATGAATGGGATAAAGGCCAAGAACCTAGTTCTTGGTTGATGAATGCAGAAGTTGGTTGCTAGTTGCTTGATGAATGCAGAAGTAGCCCTGAAAACTTAATCTGGGGGGCTAAATTTTGATCTTCACTCCACCAATTATCTATTGAATTATGGATGAGTCACTTAGCCCTTGTAGACCTAGTCTTCTCAGTGACACACAGAAGAAACTGAATTGGAAAATTATTAAGATCATACCTATTCTAAAATACTCTAGAGAATGCATTGGTTGGTTCCTGTTTTGAATGGCCTAGAATGGTAAGTTAATAAATTTCTTTTTAATCTGCAGACAACAGAAATTTGCTGAAAGTTTTCTGAGCCAGGTAGTAATATGATTACGGTTATACATTTGGATGATTAATCTACTAGAGACACATAGGATTAATTCTTGTCGGGGGATCACTTAGAATCTCTAATATTTCCAGGTAAAAGGTAAAGAGGAGCTAACAGAAAATAAAGAAGTTGAATCCATAAGATCTGTCCTCATCATTAATTAATGCCAATAGAATAGGAAAAAGAAATGAGATCAAAAAAAGTAGATAGCTTCCAAACTTGGTATCTAAGAGAATTTTTTACCAGACCAAGCAAGGAAATCTTTATGTATAAGGACAAATGACACAGCTTTGGAATGAAGTTGTTCAACTGGCAGCTGAAAATTAAATCTTTTGCTCTCAAGATATGGACTAGAAGAGGGTTTGCAAACTCAAAGGCATACAGGGACTACTGAAGTAATAGGCTATTTTCAAAACAATAAAGCCATGGGGAACATAGCACCATGAAAAAATATGTGTCTTTCTGAAGGAGTTAGTTGCCACTGAACTTCAATATGTTGGTGCCCTTGCAATTGTAGACCCTGCCTTTCTAATTTAACTCAGAAATACATAGATGGCTTCCCTTTTTAAAATTACCAGTAAGGAAACTACTCGATATAATTTATAACTGTGCATGCATGTTCAATTGCTCAGTTGTGTCCAACTGTTTGTGATCCCATGGACTGTATCTCATCAAGCTCCTCTGCTCATAGGCTACTCCAGGCAAGAATACTGGAGTGGGTTTCCATTTCTTTCTCCAAGGGATCATCCCACCCTAGGAATCGAACCCATGTCTCCTGCATTGGCAGGCAGATTCTTTACCACTGAGCCACCTGGGAAGCCCTAAGTAACTGTAGGGCTTAAACAAAACATGACTCTAAGCCACACTGGTATACAGACTGCTAGATATAAGTTTGGGACCACTATATTAACTGTTTCAGAATTAGTATAATGATAAAAATGAAGTAAATTGTGAGAAAGGGTAGACATTTTCAAAAGAACAGTTTAAGGAGGGAAGTCTAAGAATATAATCTCAAATTATTTTTATAATTAAAATGTCAAGTAAAAGAAAATAGTGGCCCCTACTTACAGCGAGGTTGCCAGAAATGAGAAAAATGTGAGGATATTACTCAAAGAGAATAGAAGGAAAAGAGACAAAGATAGACACAGTGTCCACCAATGGAAGGAATTTGAATTTTACACAATAGAAGAGACCCTAGTAAATCGAGACAAGAAGGCAAAAGGGAAAGGGCATAAAGTATCTGCCTTATTATTTATGCATTCTCTATATTTTTTCATTTTATGTTTTCAAAAACCTGCGTTGTTTCCTAACATACTTGTTGGATTGAATAGGATGCTCAATATATCCACCTTTCATCCAAATACCTGCAAGATGTTTACTTGTGGTAACTGACAATTATGAAATTACCATCCATTACAAGAAGACAACATGGCAACAAAGACTTGGGAGATTTAATTGTTCATTTATATTATCAGGTAGACAAGCAAGTCCACAATCATAGCTGTATTAAAACATGTATAAGTGAAAGTGGAAAATGAGTTGACTGTTTAGTAGATATTTTAAAGCATTCCTTCTAGCCATGCTTTAGGTCTTCCCACGTGGCTCGGTGGTAAAGAATCTGCCTGCTAATGCAGGAGACACAGGAGGCGTGGGTTAGATTCCTGTTTGGGGAAGGTACCCTGGCAACTGCCGGGCCTCTGTCCATGGGGTCACAGAGTCGGACACGACTAAGCATGCACACATAGCCATGCCTTACTCACTGATGCCAATAATTCATTAGACGACCAGGTGGCTGTATCTTGCTGGACACTTCTCAGTCTCCGCTGGTAAGAAATCAAGAGTCTCAACTGTTGATAAGTTTTATATTTTCTTTGAAAAGAAACAGTTCCTCGAACAGATGGTTAACTGCAAGATTTTGCGACATTTCTCAGATATTCTTTGTAAACCATCAGCAGTCACATTTAATTTTGTCTATGAGGAAGGAGCAATAAGTGGATGATGAATTAGGCATCATTAACTGTAATTTAAGATAAATCAAATGCAACAATGTCTTGAATAGCAATAATAAGATATTAGAAAAGTTTTCTTTTAAAAAGATTTTCCAAGTGTGCAGAGAACTGTCAAGGAAGTATTAGAACATGACAATAAACACTATTAAGGTGGGTGGCAAAAACTGATATATATGTGAGTGTGTGTGTAAGGGGGGTAACTTGTATTTGAAACACATTAGGCACTCAATAGGGCTTCATAGTTGCCTCAGTGGGTAAATAATCTGCCTGCAATGCAGAAAATGCAGGAGTTGCCAGTTTGATCCCTGGGTCAGGGAGATACTCTGGAGGAGGGCATGGCAACCCACTCTAGTATTCTTACCTGGAGAGTCTCATGGACAAAGAAGTCTTACATGCTACTGTCCATAGGTTTGCAAAGAGCTGGACACAACTGAAGCAACTAAGTAAGCACTCAGAGACACAGGCACTCAATAAGTACTGCTGTTGCATAATTTTTCTACTCTTGTGCTCAACATTTGTCCTGAATATCTTCTGACAGTCATCTATAGATCCCAAGAGACCTACCTGCCAACTCCTGACAACTCTTTTCTTCCCTGTTTTTCCTACCATTCTTGTAGACTCGCTAACCATGTTGTTTTCCTTGTCTGGTCTATTATTGATTGATTTCTTACAACTGTTTTGTTCTCCCCCACCCCCCGCCCCCGCTGCTTATAAAAAATGCTCAATTTTCCTTCATGATTTAATAAGCTTTTTCTTCTAGTTATCTGCTGCTACTTATTAAATACCACCCCCAAATTAGTGTTCTAAACAACAACCGTTTTATCTTGCTCTTCATGAGTCAGGAATTCAGACAGGGCTCAGGCAGGGAGACGTGTCTCTGTTCAAAGAAGTCCTGATATCCGAGGGTAACTGGAAACTTTGAGGCTGGAATCATTTGGGAGGTGTCTGCTCCCGACTGACACGTGGCATAACTCAAAGCCAGGGCTTAGTTGAAACTTTTGGCCGGAACACCTACTCTTGTCATTTATATATGGCATTTCTATTTATTTCCATATAGAAATAATGAGCTTCTTATTACAAGGTGGATGGGATCTGAGAGTGTCTGGAGAACAAGAGTTCAAGAGATGCCAGAAGAAGCTGCATGACTTTTTAGGACCTAGCCTTAGGAGTCACAGGCTATAACTTCCACTGTCTTCCATTTAGTGTACAAGTCACAACCCAGATTCAAATGTAGGGACATAATAGGTGGATGCATCAAACTTCTTGTGGCTTTTTAAAATCTACCATTTCAAATTACCAAATTTTCTAGAAAAGTCATGGAAAATTCCATGGGAGTGTTCGTGAGTCAATAATAAGTTAGTAAAAAGGCATCTGAAGAGAAGAAAATGATCTGTGGAAGAGATGCACGTGATCATGGATGCACGTGAGTTTGTGAATTTGTAATAGTCAATTGTCATTGAATCATACTGTATAAAATATGGGTAAGCAGTAGATTTTAAGGGGCCACTTATGCCATATTAAAAGTTGTCACAATATACTATAAGAAATAGCAATAACTGAAGAACATTAAGCATGGGAAAAACCTGCTCCTCACTACATATTAGTCCTACTTCTCTGGCAGAACTCTGAAGAACAAATTTATTATGGGATGAGAATACAGATAAAATGACAGCTTGAAAGCAATTGCAGTGGTTCAGAGGACCATGAAACCAGCCTGATCTTTTTTTAGAAAAGGGAGAATCAGACCAAGAGAAACTGAGGAAGTTGAATTTAGACAGTTTAAAAATCAGTTAATTATTCTGATGAAGTTGGCCAAAGTGAAGGAACACATTACAGACCACCATCAATAGGTGGACGGTTGACGATTATTGTCCTATTTATCCAAAGTACTGATGATGAGCAATTATTTTCATAATATATTATATTTAAAACATCTCTGAACTCATAGACATATCAATCTTTTTTTGGAGAAGTCAATAATATTGATCTGCTCAACCATTTGAGGCTTTATTTATTTAACTAATTATGTAGAAACTGGTGGCCATGTACAGATTAGTTAATAATGAAGAGAAGTGGTGTCTATAAAAGTACTTAAAATGATCCATAGGCAGCTTTTATATCCATTAATGCCAGCAAATGTCCAGTATCATTCAGGTCTTGAACTTAAACTTACTGAAACCATAACAAATAAAATAACCTAATCCATGGTATCTACTAAGATTTATTATCTATTTTGTCATGTTGGCCTGTGTTCAGGCACATTGAGAAGTGAGAAACTAATTTTTTGTTTCTATATTCTTTTAGAAATCTGCTCTTGAGTATGGTTGGATTCAGTACCACTTTAAAATGGAAAGGTTGTGGACTTGAATAGAAAAAGAGGGTTGTTTTTAGAATACTAAAGTGAAATTGAGACACAAGCAATACTTTAACGTCAGATAATTATGACCAACAGGAATTCTAAGAGTTGTTTTCACATATATTAATTTTTACAGGCTTTCCAGGTGGCATAGTGATAAAGTATCTGCCTGCCAGGGCAGAATATGCAGGAGATGTGGGTTCAATCCCTGGCTTGGGAAGATCCCTTGGAGTAGGACACAGCAACCCATTCCAGTATTCTTGCCTAGAAAATCCCTTTGACAGAGGAGCCTGGTGGTCTGCAGTAAATGGGATTGTAAAGAGTCAGACATGACAGAGCACAACAACAAAATTTTTACAGCAAAAATGCTGAATTAAACATCCTTACATATAAAACATTGCTCACTGGTCCTATGCTTATCAGTTATTTTTCCTTAGGGATGAAAATGAAAGAACCTTTAATTCTTAAGTTAATACCTTGAAAAAGGTGCTTATCATGGAATGTTCAGGTAGTATTTTTATCATGTTGCTTCTAGCCAAGTGCAGCATGAGCTGTTGTTGCAAACATGAACAAAGATCTATTGGCAGCAGGGGTTCTGGCTGCTTGATTGGTTTATACAAAGCAAGAAACCATAAAAACATCTACTTAAAGCAACATTATTTGTTCTACTATTAGATATGGCTAGAAAATCAGATCATGCCTAAAAGTGGGAAGCTATATCTGTTTTCTTAATAAAAAAGCTGTTCTGTATTCACTGTTTTTATTTTTAGATTTTACTATTACTCAGTTATGGTGGGGCCAACAGATCAGGAGATAGTTTTTTTTCGCTCACAGTGTCCTAGAGGTGGAGGTATGCCATAGATGCAGAGGCCATCTGGGGAAGCAACAAGTTCAGTAAGGAGGCAGAGAGAACAGGGGACAGCAAGAAGGCAGGGACAAAGCATTCCCTGGTGGTTTCTCTGAAAAGGGATGGACAAAAGCAGAGTAAACAGGTTTAGGATTGGCTATTCTGGATCATTTCAGTGGGTTCCAGATTGCAGCAGTTTTTTGATTGTCTGGTGCCTGGTCCCACATGATTAAAGGCAGAGGAATAACGGCTTGGACTATAAGAGTGCTGTGAGAGGCTGATCCAAGAGGTGGATGGAGCATGGGCTCTGGGTTGGCCTGTTTGTATATGAAACGCACATTCGTACGAACAGTTTTATTGTCTTTAAGAACTGGCTAGCCCTGGGAGGAGCAGTCTCTCTAGGATCACAAAGGCTCCAGATATGAAACTTTCAGAAATATCAAAAATAAAAAGCCAAGATTAATACATCTTCAATTCCAAAGCCTCCATCTTTATTCACCCCCAAATTAAAAAAAAAAAAAAAGGCAAGACAAACCTGTTTTTACTTAGAACAATCTCCAACTGGTTAATCTCACTAACAGCCTGAAAACTCCTGGGTTGATGCTATTCTTGTTGCTAAAGTTGAGAGAGAGGAGAAACTAGAAAATGCATAATTGTCAGTTGCTTGTGTTTTCAAAAAACTTTAAAACATGTCATGAATTCAAAAAATAATATTTAATGTAAAGGAGTATTTTTTTTCTTGATTATCTAGTGGGATGAGTATAAACTAGTGTCGGGGCTTCTCTGGTTGTCCAGTGGCTAAGCTCGGGGGTCTGGGTTCAATTCCTGGTTGGGGAACTAGAATCCACATACCTCAACAAGAGTCTGTAAGCCACAACTTCTTTGCATGCCACAAAGTAGACCTGGCTCAGCCAAGTAAATCAATTTACTAATTAAAATAAATATTTAAAAATACCTTAAAAAAGAATAGAAGCTAATATCTAAAATCATCTGGGAGAATGAGAATTTAGAAGGAAATTCAGTGTGTCCACCTTCCTTCAAAGTAACATAACTTATACAGAAGAGGAAAATCCACTTCACTCTGAAGGCTTATATTTCTATTTAGAAGACTATGTGACTTGTTTCTTTCTTTGATGGTGTGTGTCCAAAAATACAGAATAATCTACTGATTTACAACTTCAGGGTAAAATAGGCCATCAGTAGGTTAACTGTTTGGGACCCACTACAAATTCATACCCTGAAGCCTAATATGCATTGTGATAGTGTTTGAAGGTGGTGCTTTTGGCAAGTGCTTAGGTCATAAGGGCAGAGTCATCAGCAAAAGTCTTCAACTCTTCTACCAGTTGAGGCCATGGCAAAAGGAATGAAGCATGGATAGGAAGGAGCTTTCAGTAGATACTGTCTCTGCCAGTGATGATCTTGGACTTCTCAGCCAACAGAATTGTGAGGAGTAAGTGTTTATTATTTCTAAATCACCCAATATATAGCATTTCTTTTAGCAGTCCATAAAGAATAAAAGAAGGTCCTAAATTTAATGTTTAGATTGGAATTTTAGGTTTCTTCTGTGTATTTTGAAAATTCTTTGGGGTTTTTCTACAATTATCTTTAAAGATTTTGAAGATGAATTTTATTTGTATCTAACCAATAACTTTCTCTTTTTTATATTCTTTCCAAGAATGAAGTAATTCATTTCTTTCAATTTTAAGCTCTACTGTAGTATTTTTAATACAGAAAACTATATACAATTTTTTAGTTTGGACATACAAATATACTTAATACAATACCAAAGCCACAATCCATCATTTTCAGAAGTTTTCTTGTGTCCCTTCATTATTTATTTTCTGGTAAGAAAAATTAATATGAAATCTTCTCTCCTAACACATTTTGAAGTGTATAAGCTCAACATTCAGAAAATGAAGATCATGGCATCCGGTCCCATCACTTCATGGGAAATAGATGGGGAAACACTGGAAACAGTGTCAGACTTTATTTTTTTGGGCTCCAAAATCACTGCAGATAGTGACTGCAGCCATGAAATTAAAAGACGCTTACTCCTTGGAAGAAAAGTTATGACCAACCTAGATAGTATATTCAAGAGCAGAGACATTACTTTGCCGACTAAGGTCCGTCTAGTCAAGGCTGTGGTTTTTCCTGTGGTCATGTATGGATGTGAGAGTTGGACTGTGAAGAAGGCTGAGCGCCAAAGAATTGATGCGTTTGAACTGTGGTGTTGGAGAAGACTCTTGAGAGTCCCTTGGACTGCAAGGAGATCCAACCAGTCCATTCTAAAGGAGATCAGCCCTGGGATTTCTTTGGAAGGAATGATGCTGAAGGTGAAACTCCAGTACTTTGGCTACTTCGTGAGAAGAGCTGACTCATTGGAAAAGACTGTGATGCTGGGAGGGATTGGGGGCAGGAGGAGAAGGGGACGGCCCAGGATGAGATGGCTGGATGACATCACGGACTCAATGGACGTGAGTCTGAGTGAACTCCGGGAGATGGTGATGAAGAGGGAGGCCTGGTGTGCTGCGATTCATGGGGTCGCAAAGAGTCGGATATGACTGAGCAACTGAACTGAACTGAACTGAATACCATATTGTTAATCATAAGCACCATCTTCTACAAGTCATCTGCTGTAACTCTTGCCTGAACTATATTTCACATCAAGAATATGGATTCTGTCTTTAGATGAACCAAAATGTCCGTAAGCATCCAGCTACTCATCAACTGTCTGCTGAATTTCAAATTATATCAATTTTTAGGCTTAGCTATTGTAGTCATAACATGATCAATGCTCATTGTAAGATCTATAATTATCCCTGTAAACCTTGAAGACTAATTTTAAACACACGTTTCAATTTGGTTGTTCCTGAGATAAGAATAGTAAGATATAACCATGGGGTTTTCAAATCATGAACATACATCTTAAGAGTGCACAATTACAGCCTAATCCTGCAGTCAATTAATAAATTGGTTGAAATAGCAGTTTGATTAAAATCTCAGATCTGCTAATTCACTTTCCTAGTGCTCTTTAATTAAGGCTTTAATAGAGTCTGCAATTACCTGCAAATTTTTTATTGGTCTTAAATATTTGTGCTTCTACCCTTAACTTTCAAAACTCCTTCAACTCACCAAAGCATAAGAATAACCACTCTAAGAAATTAAGTTAAAGCATGAAGAAAAAAAAAACAAAAACACTTTTTTATTTAATCAGGTGAACAAGTATTACATGTCTTTAAAATGCTTGTGGAAATTTAAGCTGCAAATGGATATTTTTTCTGTAAGTTATGGTTATGTTTTCTGTTGTTTTTGCTATTGTAGAAAACATTAGTTTTGGTGAATGAAGCAACATTCTGTGGACATTTTCCATGAAAACTATTTTGACCTTAATTGAATTTTAATATAGAATACTTAACACTCAAATTTATGCCTTCTGTGTTAATTTTTAATTTTATTAAAAATACTTTATTTCACTTTGTTCACAACTATTATATTTGAGCCTTTTTTCTGTATAAGGCTTTGTTCAAAGTGCTTTATATAAACTCTGTCATTTATTAGTCTAATATTTGAACTCAGTAGATGCTGTTGTCATCCAATTTTAAAGAGAAGAGAATTAAGAATTACAGATTTAGGTAAGTAGTCAAAGTTACATGCATGTAAATAGCAGAATTACAACTGAATGCCAGGTGTGTCTGATTCTGAAATTTGTCATCTTAACTATAGTAAGATTGTTTCAGTTGTTTGAATTTATTGATGTTTTATTAACTATACCCACATTTGTATGTATATTAGTAAAAGCGCTCATGTTTAAAATCTCTGGTGTGTGATATGATATATTTCTAGCAAACTTCCAAATACAAAGACTAATTTATTGATTACTTATTTTAGGTGGAAATATAAATAATGTCTTGATAATGTTTTGTGGTGAATCATGCCTTCACATTGAAAGCTTCACTTTGAAATTAAAAAGAAGCAAAAAACTCAAATCTTTCCTCAAAACAAATGATCAAGTACAGCACAGGTCTCAGTTTGAGACTTTCTTTTTAAATGAGTAAATATCTACACATTGAAAAAAACTTGCAGCAAAATACCCACCCCAGATTTGCTTGACATCCAAAAGCAAATCCCCTCCCACCTATCCTCAAGTGTTCTTTTAGAGGAGAACTGAGTCTGTTGCTAAGTAACATGAATAAGATTGATTCAGAAAACCTCAAGAAAGCTGTAAAAATATACACTATGACACATACTAAAAAGTCCCGAAGAAATATATATATATATATAAAATGTTCCCAGTTTAGTTTAGAAGCTGTATTTATTGGCTAGTAAAGATTTCAAATTTGGGGAGTTACCAGTTGAGAGACATTCTCACATATTCACTGATTCAGAATAGAAAACGTTTATTTTATGAAATATATAGACACTAGAATTACAATTATAATTGAAAATTTTTAAAAATACACATGTATTTTGAAGTCATCTATATAATGTAGGAAATTAGGTTTAAAAATGCATTAGTAGTTATTTTTGCATATACTCTTGAAGTAAACTCACTGCAACATATTACTATAAGAAGTTAGAGAACAACTTAAAAATCACTTTGTATAGTACAATATATTTAAAACTCACTTGTACCACAATTTTTTTTACATATGTTAATAGTTTTCAAAATTGCATTATTATACATTACATAAAAATTGTAGGCCAATTCAAACCCCAAAAGCATTTGAGGGTTGAGGGGTTGGTGAAAAACAACTTTGAAAAATGACACCAGTGTTAAGTTTGGAGAATAAGTATTGATAATAACAAGAATTTTTCCAAAAAATACTTAATAAGTAGTAGCTTGTCTGTCTAGGTATTTGAATGATATAATAATTTAAACAATATGGAAAAATTAACAAAGATTGAAAAATAGAACAATGGAATAAAATATATATTTCAGAATAGATCTAGTTGTAGAAAATATCTGCCAAAAAAAAGAAAAAAAAAAAGAAACCACATGCCTCTTACATTAAGTTACTTACTTAAGTTACTTAGACCACATTTAAATAACATTTAAATAACTAGGAAAACAAATAAAATAATTCTAAATTGATCTCTTTACACACAGATAACAGCTATTTGGGTTATAATATCTATCAAAATATTTAGAAATGAAGCAATTAATTTTCAAAATATTTATTTTAGATTTATATGGTAATATCTGAGCCTGAACAGTGGAATACCTGTCATTTAAACATTTCAAATACTTTTTTAAAGAAGAAACAAAATTTTCCTGAAAACTTTTCCATGATGAGTAGCTTATAATATATTATAATAGTAAAATATTGAAACTAGAACCTCAGAGAATATACATTATCTGTTATTTTCCTAACCACATCCTCCTTTTCTATTGACACACTTCTCTTCCATTTTGTTTACTACTTTCAATTTTCATTGTGTAATTCACTGTGCTATATCATTTTACTTCTTCACTGTATCAAAGACAGTAAAAATTAAAGACTATTCTTTAGTCTTTAAGAATAAATTGCATGTTCTCTTTTCTTGAAGTGCTTTCCATGTAGCTGGTCCATCACCATATTTATGTTAAATCATGAGAAAGTAATAAAAGATGACATCATGTATTTAAAACCACATTTTCATGTTGAGGGGTGTAGAGTCACTGTTATTTTGAAGAATGAATATTGAGCAAATAGAGAATTATTAGAAAATATAAAATGTGGAGGAATTTATGGACCTTCGCTGTAGAATCTTAGAATTTATAAATGCCTATCACCTACATGGGCATTTGTTAGAATGTACTGACTTTTTCACAGTAAGCAATGTGTAACTAATGTATTTTTATATACTTTTGTAATTCCCCACTCGTTTGGTATAAAAAACAGGTATTTCTTCATGTCCTCTTATAATCAGGGTATCTTGAATGTCCATTAATAAACTTAAATATAATAAACTTATAAAATAAAGAAATGGATAATCAGTAGCACTGAATCTAGTAGAACTAAATTTCATGATAGCAGTTTTTAAGAACATATAATAAATCAGAGACTTTCCTGTACCTGATAAGTTTTGAGTTCACAAATGCCAAATTTCAAAAATGATATTATACCAGGAATAGGGATAGCACAAATACTAGTTGACTGAACCAAGGAAACACATTCTTAGATAAGAATTCTTACTATGCCATTGTAAAGTCAGATATGCAAAGGAGGAATCAGCCTGAATTACTGAAAATCATGAAAACTAAAATATTGGGTAGGAAATAAGGAAGGTTACAAGTTACAAAAACTTTAAAGAAGAATGTGCAGAAACTTTAGATACACTTCAAGGTAAAAGGAATAATCATGAGCAACACAGAATGAGCACCTGGACCTGGCAGAAACAAAAGAACCCAACTGAATGAGAAAAAAGATGGTAAGAGACAAAGATATATTATTACCTTGTGTAAGTGCTGACTGAAGAGAGAAGATGTATATATTTTGATTAACATAATTAGGTCCCCTCCTCCATAATAAAAGTATTGGGCACATCATCTTTAGAAAATTTAAATACTGATGATGTTCATTCTTTTGTAAAATAGAGATGTACCTAGAACCCAATATTACATGTGTAGCTACTAGACGTACTAAAAGAATCTGGCTTCCACATGATCCCAATTAATACGAAAGACTATGTATTAATTACTCTCAAGTGTGAATGCCAATTTCCCTATTTTAGAAGGGACACAGTACAAAATTTTCATATCTTCTCTAACCTCTTTCTATTAAGAATAGCAATAGCAATTGAAATTAGCATGGCTATCCTACCTTGATTAAGCCCTCACAATTCCTCATCTGGACTGGTGTAAGAGCCCGCTAACAAGATTCTCTGCCTTCTTGTGATCCAGACACTACATTGTGCTGGGTAGTCTTTCTGAAATAGAAATCTGACCATGTCATTCTCATGAAAAAAACAAAAAAAATCATTCACTGCACAAAGTAAAACTCCTGCGCATGACATCCAAACCCTTTCACCATCTGTTCATTTAGCTCCTAGTATATTTGCACACTTGTTTTCCTCTGCTCCATTTGCTTTGTGTTCCAAAAAAGTGAAGTTCTTATCCATTGCCAAATTTCATGCCATTTCCACCAAAATGAAAGAGCAATTACTCTTCACCTCAGCTCCTGGCAGGACTTTCCATTCTTAAATTATCCATCTGGTGAACACCAGCTTCCATCTGGTGAAGGATTTAGCTTATATGTTGTTTCCTCTGGGGAATCACCAGGTGCACCAAGGCTCACCTGTCCTAGAAAGGTTTGGTGCATCCTCTTTAGGTTATAAATTAAATGTTAGTACTTGGAAGATAGTTTTTTATATTATATTTTATATGAATAGAGCCAAGCATTTGGTAGGTTTATAAGAACTTTATTAACTGGGTAAATAAGTGAATAAGATTCAACATTTATGAAAACTCTGGTGACATCTTTTTCACATACTATGAAGATGATTCAGATTTCAGAAATTTTTATAACTTTAATTCTCTGTGTAAACTTCAGCAGCATAATCTTTTTCTTCTGAAATAAAACTAAACAACTCTGCTACTCTGCAAATTATTTTAGGTATAGTTATAATCCTGTCCAGAATTAAATGACCACAGTTATTTTTCCATCAAGAAGTAGCTAAGAACCAGCCTTAAAAACTTTTACAGTTCAACTAAAAGTTGTTCACAAATTAAAATTTCTACCCTTCACAGATACAGTTCTTTAGATACTCAGTTTTCACTTAGAATCATTTACTCTAAACACATACTTCTATCCATCTGTCCAGTGATTATTAAATGACTAATATTTAAATTTGGTGAAGAATGGAAATGTTAAAATTAATAATAATTTATGCTTTCTAAGAATTGATAGCTTGGACTATTAGTATCTTTTCCATTTTATAATGAAACAGGAATGATAGCGACTCTGCCTTTCATCTCCTCTCCTCATGACAGGGCTTATAATCCTTCAAACATACCCTTGAATGCCGCTGCTGGGCATACACACCGCAGAAGCCAGAACTGAAAGACATACGTGTACCCCAATGTTCACAGCACTGTTTATAATAGCCAGGACATGGAAGCAACCTAGATGTCCATCAGCAGATGAATGGATAAGAAAGCTGTGTTCATATACACAATGGAGTATTACTCAGCCATTAAAAATAATATATTTGAATCAGTTCTAATGAGGTGGATGAAACTGGAGCCTATTATACAGAGTGAAGTAAGCCAGAAAGAAAAACACCAATACAGTATACTAACGCATATATATGGAATTTAGAAAGATGGTAACAATAACCCTGTATGCGAGACAGCAAAAGAGACACAGATATATAGAACAGTCTTTTGGACTCTGGGAGAGGGTGAGGGTGGGATGATTTGGGAGAATGGCATTGAAACATGTATAGTATCATATATGAAATGAATAGCCAGTCCAGGTTTGATGCATGATACTGGATGTTTGGGGCTGGTGCACCAAGATGACCCAGAGGGATGGTATGGGGAGGGAGGAGGGAGGGGGCTTCATGATGGGGAACACGTGTATGCCTATAGCAGATTCATGTTGATGTATGGCAAAACCAATACAATATCATAAAGTAATTAACCTCCAATTAAAATAAATAATAGACTGATTCCAAATAGGAAAAGGAGTACATCAAGGCGGTATATTGTCACCCTCCTTATTTAACTTATATGCGGAGTACATCGTGAGAAACGCTGGTCTGGAAGAAGCACAAGCTGGAATCAAGATTGCCAGGAGAAATATCAATAACCTCAGATATGCAGATGACACCACCCTTATGGCAGAAAGTGAAGAGGAACTAAAAAGCCTCATGATGAAAGTGAAAGAGGAGAGTGAAAATGTTGGCCTAAAGCTCAACATTCAGAAAACAAAGATCATGGCATCCGGTCCCATGACTTCATGGGAAATAGATGGGGAAACAGTGGAAACAGTGTCAGACTTTATTTTTTGGGGGGGGGCTCCAAAATCACTGCAGATGGTGACTGCAGCCATGAAATTAAAAGACGCTTACTCTTTGGAAGAAAAGTTATGACCAACCTAGATAGCATATTCAAAAGCAGAGACATTACTTTGCCAACAAAGGTCCATCTAGTCAAGGCTATGGTTTTTCCAGTGGTCATGTATGCATGTAAGAGTTGGACTGTGAAGAAAGCTGAGCACCGAAGAATTGATGCTTTTGAACTGTGGTGTTGGAGAAGACTCTTGAGAGTCCCTTGGACTGCAAGGAGATCCAACCAGTCCATTCTGAAAGAGATCAGCCCTGGGATTTCTTTGGAGGGAATGATGATAAAGCTGAAACTCCAGTACTTTGGCCACCTCATGTGAAGAGTTGCCTCATTGGAAAAGACTCTGATGCTGGGAGGGATTGGGGGCAGGAGGAGAAGGGGACGACAGAGGATGAGATGGCTGGATGGCATCCTTGACTCGATGGACGTGAGTTTGAGTGCACTCTGGGAGATGGTGATGGACAGGGAGGCCTGTCGTGCTGCGATTCATGGGGTCACAAAGAGTTGGACACGACTGAGCAACTGAACTGAACTGAACTGAACATTTACTTCATTCTTAATCCTTATCCCTCCTACTGAAGTAAGAATCAAAAAGGGTAGATGTTGCTTAAGATGTCTGTTGCAAATATTACCCAGTATTTTTTACAATTTTGTTTCAATAAGAATTTTCCCTTTTCTACTTTTTTGCCTGTATCTTTTCTATTTTTAACATGATAGATAATTCTTATGATGATCAAGTTTTAGCCCACATATTATTACCCTTTTACATATTATTTAATTTGTAGAGCAAAAAAAGAAAAAAAGGAATTATCTCCTCCACTCTTAGGTTACATTATGCTTCTATTAATTCATCCTAAGATTGTAATACCTGTTTATCGACAACCATAATTCTTATTGGCTCATACTTAACTTGCAGTAAAATAAGACAGTGTTTACAATTAACTAGCAATTGTTTTGAAACATAGAGACTTTCATTAATCAAGGAAAGCATGCATTATCTTTAGTGTTCCCTGAGAATATAACAAGGCAAGTATCTCCTTTTTAAATTACATTTATTCAATCACTGATTTATCCATTAGCCACTTTGGGGGCATCTATTCCATGTGTATTACAGAAGAATTTCTCTACAAAGTGGTTAGACAGCTAAGTCAGGTAATTGAATAAAAATATTCAATTATCCAAAGGAAATCTTTTATTTTGTATTCTGTATAAGAATAGTTTGTGTTTAATATGATACACTATATATAAATTATTTATCACAGTTTTACATTACAGAGAAAGCTAATAAAAAAGTTATTGCTAAGAAGAAAGGCAAAAGAGCTGTTCAGGGATGACAGGCTATTGAAAAAGGAATCCAATAGCATTAAAGATACATATTCAAGATAATCTCACCAGACACGAAGGCAAGGATCACTTTTTTTTCCTTCCCCCTTTCTTGCTTGCGTGCTTTCTTTCAGAAGATAACACACCTTCTGTTCAACTGTAAAAACATTAAAATTTACAAAGAAGACTGCTTAAGAATTCCTTTCTGATTCCCATCTTTCACCTTTTATCCCATACTAATATTTATTAACCTATCCAGAATATCTGATCCATCATTAGTTATGTACCACAAACTTAACCTGGTTCTGCAGTAGCAATGTCAACAGTATTAGCAGGAAGTATTATGGATTAAAAGCAAAGATTTTGAGATAGGTCTCAGTTCTTTGACTTGCTTCACAATTTTAGACATGTGGCTTGACCACAAAAAATATACATTTCTTTATCTATAAAGTTGAGGGATAAACACTGACTCATCAAGTTATTGTGAAGTTAAATGAAGTAAGTTCCTAATATATAGTAGCTGTTTTAATTATTACTATCATTATCATTCTTAGTATCCAGTGTAAGGAAGACATTTATTCCATTGTCTCTCTGTCCTCTTATGATATCTATCTAGTCAGTAAGCTTCGTTACGTGCATATCTATTGATTTTTTGTCTCCCTTGTTTCCATATTTCTCAGGCTAGTATGCCTCTTTTCAAATAGGCCATTCCTGTCATTTTCATCAATAACTTTCCTCAGAGTGGTGCCATGTTCTTACATGTCCATGGCTACATGGTCACACTTAGTTTAACAATAGAAATATGAATTATGTTTAGCAATTCATCTTAAACCATGCATATTACTTTACTTCAGCTTTTTTATTTTCTTGGTTTGGTTTTGTGAATCTAGAAGAATACCATGCCCAGTGTGTCCAATAAGCATTTTATATTTCTTAAATAAAATTTCTAAATATCAAATAAATGATTGAGCATATTTATTAAGTATAGTTTCAAAGAATAAGGAATAAGTCTTAGGATCAGACTGTGCCTTGTTACTTTTTATTCTTCTCTATACTCTGCAAATCTGAAGTAGCCTTCTTTAGCTAAAATAATTTCCCCCTTTACTGCAGCCATGTGTGAATCATATAGTACACTAAAATACAATACTTAGAATTTTATTTGTATTAATTTTAATATATAAACTATCAGTAAATTATAAAGATCTTAGCTTTTTAAAAAATTATACATATTTTACTTATTTTCATATTAAGCAAGAATGATATGAATTGTATGGACAAGAGGTTTGAAGACACAGGGAAATATGAGGATAAAAGTGAATTTTTAAACCTTTGTCTTATTGTATGTTCTACTCAAATTTTTGCCTTTTGTATTTCATTTACAAATTAGAAAAGGACCAAAGTCCATGTGAAATATGAACAAGGTTGAGGTTTGACAGTTATTTAATTATGACTGATTGGTGACTTTATCATCAGCAATTTGATCACTGTTTTCCAGTTCCCACAATCTGCATGTCTAGCTATCCAAGGAATACTGCTGAAGCAGGCTGTCTCCTTTCTCTGTCCCATCTGCTGTTTTTATTTTTACTCACTAATTATGAAAATTAGGTCTAGGAAAATGAAAAAACTTAATATGCTAAAACTGCAGTAAGTTTTTCATCAATATATGAAAATGGGGTTGGTAATATGATATAAGAACACTAGGCAATATCTCATTTGACCAAGGTTCTTATTCCTGATTTATCACCAATTAGTTGAGTAACACTGATCAAGTACCTTGTAACTTCCCTACTCTGTGATTATATTACTAAAAGGGCTACCTTGGTACAAATTATGGATAAAGCAAAATACTAATACTAGATTTTAAGAAATTACTCTCATACAGGTCTAGTGATGCAAAAACACATTTGTTTTAAAAAGGATTCTGCCTAAATTTGATACAGGCATAGAGGTAGACACATGGGCCAATGGAACAAAATAGAGAGGCTAGAAATAATTTCATACATAGTCGACTGAACTTTGACAAGGGAGCCACGACTATACAATAGGGTAAAGACTGTCTCTTCAACAATGGTCTTGAAAAACTGTATATCCACATGCAAAATAATGAAACAACCCATATTATATATTATACAAAACATCAAAATTAGTAAAAAAAAAAATGACTAAAATTGCAAAACTTCTAGAGGGAAATAAGAGGAAATCTTTATAACATAGGTCTTAGTAGTGATTTCATGGATATGATACCAAAATTACAGGGAGCAAAAGCTCTGCAGAGAAAAAGATAATCTACAGTGTGAAAAATAGCCTAGAGAGTGGGAAAAAATATTTAAAACTCATATATCTAATAGGATTTTAATATACAAAATGTATAAAGTAATCCTAAACTCAACAGCAAAAAAATACACAAACAAACACAAAAACAAAAACTGAAAAATCAACTAGACAAATAAAAACAACAAGTAATCATTAAAAAACGAGCAAGGGGATTGAATAGGTATTTCTTCAAGACATACAACTACCAATAGTCATATGAAAAGATGCTCAACATCATTAATTATTAGGGAAATGCAAATTAAAATCAAGTGAGACCACCTCACATATGTTAGGATAGTTATTGTAAAAAAAAAATTTTAAACAAAAAGAAAACAAAGCAAGTTAGTCAGTATAGAGAAAAACTGGAACCCTTGTACACTGTTGGTGGTAATGTGAAATTTTGCAGCTGCTATAGAAAACAACATGAAGGTTCCTCAAAAAATTATAAAGAATTATCACATGATCCAGCAATCTCTCTTCTGTGGATATGTCCAAAGAAAATGAAAACAGAATATAAAAAAGCTATCTGCATCTCCAAGTTCATTGTAGCATTCTTCCAAACAGCCAAGATGTGGAATAAGTCTAAATTTCTATCAACAGATGAACAGATAAAATATGGTACAGACATATGATTGAACATTATTTCAATTTAAAAAAGAAGGAAAGGCTGACATACCTGACACCATGAATGAAACTTGAGGACATTATATGAAGTCAAATAAGCCAGTCACAGAAGAACAAATACAGTGTGATTTTATTTATATGAGGTATTTTAAATAATCAAACTCACGGCAAAATAAAGTAGAATGGCGGTTGCCAGGGGCCCAGGGAGAGAAGAAGATGCTATTAGATGGGTATAAAATTTCTGATATGCAAGATGAGTGAGTTATAAAAATTTGCTGTGTAACACTATATATATAGTTAACAACACTGCATTGTACACTTGAAAAGTTGCTAAATAAATACTAGGGATACAATGTACAATATAATGACTATAATTACTACTGCTGTATATGAAAGTTGTTAAAAGAATCAATCGTGAGCGTTATTACCATGATCTTTTTTCCTTTTACCCTCCCATTTTTATCTATTGTATCTATATAAAATGATGGTTGTTTACCAAGTTTACTGTGGTACCCAATTCACAATAAATCTAAGTCAAATCTTTACGCTGTACACCTGAAACTCATACAGTGCTATACGACAATTATATCTCAATGAACCCCCCCAAATAATATAAAAACACTGTTAGAAGGTGAATCTCATGTAGTGCTCTTACCATAACTTTTTAAAGTTAGAAAATGGAGACTAAGCCTAGTGCTACTAGGAAGAGCTCAGGTTCAAAATAAAAATTCTGTCTATAGAAACAACTAGACTAAGGTTACATTAATTGCTTAGTTTCACATAATTTTTAAAGTGCTATCTCATATCTAACAATTTTCCATCATGCCTTCTCAAAGTTATTTGGAAGTCACAGAAAAAGTAAAAGATTAAACTGGAACGTATCAGAATCCCATAACAAATATTTTTTTGTCCTCAGCATTCCTTCCAAATAAAACAGATGATAGAAAACATGGTTGACTGAGCCACTTGCCAACAGATTTAAGAAATTAGGACCCGATGTTCACAGAAGAAACAGAGCAGTGACTGGTGGTGAACCAGGCAGTGAAGGACTTCCGGTGCGCTAGTGAGAAATCAGAATTTATCTTGAAGATAGCCTAGAGCCATTGGAGAGTGTTTAAAGTAGAAGGATAACAGAAACAGATTACATTTTAGAAACATTGTTTTCTTCTTGAAAAACATTTTTTAAAACAGTTGCAGAAAAAACAACATTAGGCTCCAGTTTCATACTGGATGCTTGGGGCTGGTGCACTGAGACGACCCAGAGGGATGGTATGGGAAGACAGGAGGGAAGGGGGTTCAGGATGGGAAACATGTATACCTGTGGCAGATTCATGTTGATGTATGGCAAAAACCAATACAACATTGTAAAGTAATTAACCTCCAATTAAAATACATAAATTTATATTAGAAAAAGAAAAACCAACAGTAAAATTGGAAAATTAGATAGCAAGGAGTTCTTATTAACCCTTGCCTTATAAATCCAGATAAGATATGATGTTCTAAACTGAGAACTGGGAGTGGATATAGAAAACTTAGGAGAAAAGAGAGTCTTGAGAAGCAAAATGGACAAAACTAGATGATTAGTTTATCATGCTTAGTTCAGTTCCTTTCAGAATATTTCCTTTTCCCATTCTTCCTTTGAACTTTAGTTATGAAGTACACTTAAAATCACCTTGGTAATTATAATTATTATCATGTAAATTATTACAAAGTACAAAAAAATTAAATCAATGTTCATTCTGTTGAAAAAAATTATTACTGACATAATGAAACACTGCACTAAGGTGTTATTATAGGAAATGTGTTTTTCACAAAGTAAAGTCATGATATTAAACATCAGCAAGCAACAATGAAGAAAAACATGAGACTGATTGAAAAAACATTGTGATGAGTAGTCATGGCAAAATTTAATCAAAGCAAAAGCAAAAGAGAGTTTTATGGTTGGTTACACTATGATGATATTGGGTGGGATTTTTTAAAGCTGTAAATTCTGAATCCATACTTAGTATGTAAATAGAAAAGATTGAAGGTCCTTGAAATATGATGAAAGTGATGCTTTTGGAAGAACATTCAGTTTTTGCAAATAAGATTTGCCTATATATTGAGAGTTGACTATATATTAAAGACATCTCCAGTTTTACTGTAAATTTTATTAGAAGATATAACTGTATGTAAGAAATTGAATATACTTTCAAAATGGAATTGTTTAAAATGCTGCCTAGTGAATTAATCTCTGATTATCATTATCATATAATATTAATACTTTCCGGACCAGGCCATGTAAATAGCTACATTTCCTGCCTTTTAGAATTGTTGGGCTTAAAATGGATGACAAAAACAATAAACATAGACGTAGAAAAGCAGCCAAGTGAATCTTCACTATACAGAAATCCTGAGGGGCAATGACTCAAAAGAAGGTAAGTTGAAAGAAAATATATTCAATAAGGAAGGGACTATATTTTATATGTGTCCTTATGTAGGAAATTAGATACATTTCAGGAGAAATGAGACAAGAATTGGAAATGTTCTTTGGGTACTCCATTCAACATTACCAGTGTCTATGATGATTTTCATTTTGGAGCGTTTTCATATCTATTATTCTTCTTTTTAAATTATTTATATATCTTAAAGCTATTTACATATTATACATATTTACAATCCAACTCCCGTGAGCCAATCCAACAGAAATTCTACAGAATTCCAACAGTTTCTATAGAAATTTAATATCAATACTAAACCTGAAAACTAGATGATGAAAGTTTCTCTTTGCTTTTTTTAACTTTTAATTTGTTTTACTATTTAATTAATTATTTCTGGAACATCTGCCTCTAGACATTTTATTCTGTGTATATGCTATTCAGAGTGCTTATTCACAAATTGTAATTAGCATATCCTTCTTTTCCCACTTAAATATACATAGGCTGAAAGTCCTATATTCTGACATATTCAGAAATGTATTGTTTTATCCTGTCTCCCACACAGTCCCTGCAATCCTTTTCTCAAGATCATGCCTTTTCCTCAAACCAAAACTTTAGCAAGGGTTTAAGAAGATATATATAATCTCCTGCTCTTAATGCAATTCCCTATCTCCTCTTAGATTCTAAAGTTTCACTTCCTCACATCATTCTTTTCTAATTACTTGTGTTGTTGTTCAGTCCTAAATCGTGTCCAACTCTTTTGCAACCCCATGGACTGTAGTTTGTCAGGTTTCCCTGTCCATGGGATTTTCCAGACAAGAATACTGGAGTGGGTTGCATTTCCTTCTCCAGGGGATCTTTCTGACCCAAGCATCCAACCTGGCCTCTTTTGTACTGGCAGGCTGATTCTTTACCACTGGGCCACCTAGGAAGCCTCTGGTTACTATCAACATACAAATTGTATACATGTCTTCCCTTCTTTTAATCTTCTATTTTCTCAAGACCTTTCTCATACCCTTTGCTTCTTTGCATTCTAAATCTTCCCTTGGTGGAATATTCTCTTCACCAGAGAATTAATATGAGCAGGAAGAACTAGGACCTTACACTTTAGCCACTGTCATCTTCTTTTTAAATGTTGAAATATGAAAGTTAATCAACCACAGCAGAAGTCTGTACTGACTGTATTGAACCCTGTACCTTTAGTTTCAAGCATATAATCTTGTACTTGAAGTGTCAGGTATATAACACTGCACCTTCTGTATAAGACACATAACTCAGTACCTGCAGTTTCAGTCATGTTAACTAAAGCTTGCTTGAGTTTGTCTTGCTGTTTTAGAAGAGAGTCTGCAGGACTCTGCATGGGATGATATTCATTACCCACAATTAATATTCAAAACTATTAATATTTGTCTATGTCTGAACCAGTGGTAGTATACCACTTTAAAAGAGCTCAGTATGTTTTTCTTTTCCAAATTTATCTGGTTTCCCTTTCCTATCAGTATGCTTGAGGAGTATGTTTCAGCTCTATATTTAACTTCAATAAATCATAAACTTTGGGGTGTCAACTTTCTGAGTTTGCACTTTATTCTGTTGACACTCATTCACAATTCTTTAGCATAATTGTTTCTATATTTTAAATATTTCTCCTTTCTTTTTTTCACCACAAAGGGCCATATCACAAATACAATCTGTTTATTACCTTCTCTTTTTCATCTTTGCTCTATACTACTTTCAATAGTGGAATCCATTTCACTGAGGAGTGTTCAATCCATAATCAGAGTGGAAGCTAAATGGGCTGGGTGACCGCACTTACTTCCCTTGTCACTTTCATTTCTTTCCCACCTACCCATTCAGATGGAGGACGCAGTGATACTGGCAAATAGTATGTTTTAGCACCCAGGACATCATACAGCAGATTTTTGCATTTTTTTAAAGAGAACAAAATTATTTTTGTGTCAAAATGTAATAAATAGTTATTTTATGTTTTCTTTTAGAAAAAAATTGAGATTTCTCATCAGTCAATTGAACATCTATGTTTTTATTCTTGAAAGTTGACTGCTTCTACTCTAAAAATCTGTCAGTGGAACAAACTGATATAGAGGTATAGTCAAAATTTAATTAGGCTAAATGGAGCTTTCCAATTCCAAATCTTTCCTTTCTGGTCCCCTGAATTTTGACACTATTTCAGGTGTGAAAGTGTGTTAAGTCGCTCAGTTGTGTCCGATTTTTTGTGAACCCATTGACTGTAGCACGCCAGGCTCCTCTGTACATAGAATTCTCCAGGCAAGAATACTGGAGGGGTTGCCATTCCCTTTTTATTCAGGAGTTCTTCATGACCCAGGGATTGAACCTGGTTCTCCTGTATTGCAGGCAGATTCTTTACCTTCTGAGCCACCATATCCATTCCAATAGATTTGAGAAAATCATATTAGAGACTTCAATGTCTCTCAAGTGGGCATCTGGAGCTATAACACCTAGGACAAAGTGTCTTTACCTGCCATTAAACATTGTATACACAGCCAGCGCCAGCTCAAATATAGCTTTGAGGATTTCACATCTGAGAGTACTACTCACTTACAAGTTTTTCTCCTCCTGAATGTTGTTACATAAAGTATTAATGGAGCACTTCCTAAGAAACAAATTGTGCTCTGAGCTCCTTGGAACATCTTGTGAGGTAGATCCTATTATTATTTTCATATTACAGACAAACAATAACACAAGAAATATTTTAAGTTGCCTATTGTAAATACCTAGTTGTTGACAAAAGACATTCGATTACTGGATTGTGAAGTAAAGTGAAAGCCACTCAGTCGTGTCCAACTCTTTGCGACTCCATTGACTATACAGTCCATGGAATTCTCCAGGCCAGAACACTAGGATCGGTACCCTTTTCCTTCTCCTGGGGATCTTTCTAATCCAGAGATCAAACCCAGGTCTCCCACATTGCAGGCAGACTCTTTACTAGCTAAGCCACAAGGGAAGCCCACTGGGTTGTGAGCTTCTTGTTAAATCCTCTACTTTGTATATATAGTAAAATTTCCTTAATTTTACTAAATGCAAATAACCCCAAATCCTAGGAACATGTATTACAATGAGACTGAATTTTATTTGCTGACAAAAAAGAGAATCAATTATTTTTTTTTTCATTATGGAAACTCAGTATATTTTCATTCTTAAATTTATATATTATATATATGTGATATAATATTTTATTTTTAATCTTATTGTTTAAAATTTTTAAGTGTTTATTATTTTTCATTAGATAGTAGGATATGATTTATTGTGTTTTCTTTCTTTACTTATTTGATAGCTGTAGCAAAAAGAAAGAAAAAACTCTGCAATTTTACTGGAGATTAACATTCTGAAATATCAAATTGAGCCTACATTTCTCTTGGTGTCTCTGTTAAACTGATAATTATATGTTGACCCTTTTCAAAGAAAAATATAACACACATTTATTTACCTTTCACCCATAATTATTTTCTATTTTTATTACAATGTCATATTTTTATTTCAGTTTTACTTTACTTTTAAACTACGTATCACTTTGTCCAAAAATTATTGTGACATTTGTGTTCAGTCTGTTCAAACATTAATCATCTTAAGTCAATGTTTAACTGACTTCACACTGATTATGACTTTTCCTATCATGACTAACATATTAACTTCTTCACTTTGATGTTGCTTTCAAACAACAGCTGCATATTTCAAATAAGACTATGTCTGTGAAGGTTTTTTCCCCCTTGTAAGATTGTAAAATTATACTGTTGAGCCATGTGTATTTGAGAATTTTCTTTTTTTTTTCCTTCAAACATAACAGAATTATAGAGTTCTAGGTAATATTTCCTCTCAAAACTCTTCTGATATCAATGTCTTTTGAAATGATTGATTAATCAATGTCTGTTGAAACTCTTCTGGTATCAATGTCTTTGAAATGAAAAGAAAGAACTTGAGATCAAGGTGGCATTATTATTTTGTATGTAAACTTTATTTTTCCTGCCTGAATGTCTTTAAAATGTATCTTAATCCATGTATTTAAGTTTCACCAGGTTCTCTGGGTATTCTTGCAGCTTACCTAAGAATGCTATGGATTCAATTTATTTTTCAGCTGAAGTAAGTTGTCCTGTTGTCTTCACAGGTGGGTCACTGGTAAAGAATACACCAGCCAATGCAGAAGACACTGATATGATCCCTGGGTCAGGAAGACCCCAGGAAAAGGAAATGGCAACCCACTCCAGTATTCTTGTCTGGAAAATCCCATGGACAGAGAAGTCTATTGGGCTACAGAATATGGGGTTACAAAGGGTCAAATGACATGACTTAGTGACTAAACAATACCAACAAGGTGTCCTGTCCCAACTCAATTATTACCTCAAGCCTATGGTCATACATGAAGACCCTACACATGGACATCACCAGATGGTCAACACCGAAATTAGATTGATAATATTCTTTGAAGCCAAAGATGAAGAATTTCTATACAGTCAGCAAACACAAGACCGGGAATGGACTGTGGCTCAGATAACGAGATCCTTATTGCCAAATTCAGACTTAAATAGAAGAAAGTGGGGAAAACCACTAAACCATTAAAGTATGACCTAAATCAACTCCCTTATGGCTAAACAGTGGAAGTGAGAAATAGATTTAAGGGACTAGATCTGATAGAGTGCCTGAAGAACTATGGAAGGAAGTTCGTGACATTGTACAGGACACAAGAATCAAGACTGTCCCCAACAAAAAGAAATGCAAAAAAAACAAAACAGCTGTTTGAGGAAGCCTTACAAAAGCTGTGAAAAAAAAGAGAAGTGAAAAGCAAAGAAGAAAAGGAAAGATATACCCACTTGGATGCCGAGTTCCAAAGAATAGCAAGGAGAGATAAAAAAGTCTTCCTCATCGATCAAAGCAAAGAAAGAGAGGAAAACAATAGAATGAGAAAGACTAGAGATCTCTTCAAGAAAATTAGAGATACCAAGGGAACATTTCATCTAAAGATGAGATCAATAAAGGACAGAAAAGTTATGGATCTAACAGAAGCAGAATATATTAAGAAGGTGTGTCAAGAATACAAAGAAGAACTGTACAAAAAAAAGATCTTCACGACCCAGATAATCATGATGGTGGGATCACTCATCTAGAGCCAGAAATCCTGGAATATGAAGTCAAGTGGGCCTTAGGAAGCATCACTACAAACAAAGCTAGTGGAGGTGATGGAATTCCAGTTGAGCTATTTCAAATCCTGAAAGATGATGCTATGAAAGTGCTGCACTCAATATGCCAGCAAATTAGGAAAACTCAGCAGTGGCCACAGAACTGAAAATGTCAGTTTTCATTCCAATCCCAAAGAAAGGCAATGGAAAGAATGCTCAAATACTGCACAATTTTACTCATCTCACGCTAGCAAAGTAATACTCAAAATTCTCCAATCCAGGCTTCAGCAATACGTGAACCGTGAACTTCCTGATGTTCAAGCTGGTTTTAGAAAAGGCAGAGGAACCAGAGATCAAATTGCCAACATCCTCTGGATCATGGAAAAAGCAAGAGAGTTCCAGAAAAACATCTATTTCTGCTTTATTGACTATGCCAAAGCCTTTGACTATGTGAATCACAATGAACTCTGGAAAATTCTGAAAGAGATGGGAATACCAGACCACCTGACCTGTCTCTTGAGAAACCTGTATGGAGGTCAGGAAGCAACATTTATATTGGATGTGGAACAACAGACTGGTTCCAAATAGGAAAAGGAGTACCTCAACACTGTTTATTGTTACCCTGCTTATTTAACTTATATGCAGAGTACATCATGAGAAACGCTCGGCTGGAGGAAGCATAAGCTGGAATCAAGATTGCTGGGAGAAATATCAATAACATCAGATATGCAGATGACATCACCCTTATGGCAGAAAATGAAGAAGAAATAATGAACCTCTTGATGAAAGTGAAAGAGGAGAGTGAAAAAGTTGGCTTAAAGCTCAACGTTCAGAAAACTAAGATCATGGCATCCAGTCCCATCACTTCAGGACAAATAGATAGGGAAACAGTGGCAACAGTGGCTGACTATTTTTCTGGGCTCCAAAAGCACTGTAGATGATGACTGCAGCCATGAAATTAAAAGATGCTTACTCCTTGGAAAGAAAGTTATAACCAACCTGGTTAAGTTCATTTCAGTTCAGTTCAGTTGCTCAGTCATGTCCGACTCTTTGCGATCCCATGAATCGCAGCACGCCAGGCCTCCCTGTCCATCACCAACTCCCGGAGTTCACTCAGATTCACGTCCATTGAGTCAGTGATGCCATCCAGCCATCTCATCCTCTGTCGTCCCCTTCTCCTCCTGCCCCTAATCCCTTCCAGCATGAGAGTCTTTTCCAATGAGGCAACTCTTCACATGAGGTGGCCAAAGTATTGGAGCTTCAGCTTTGGCATCATTCCTTTCAAGGAAATCCCAGGGCTGATCTTCAGAATGGACTGGTTGGATCTCCTTGCAGTCCAAGGGACTCTCAAAAGTCTTCTTCAACACCACAGTTCAAAAGCATCAATTCTTCAGCGCTCAGCTTTCTTGACAGTCCAACTCTCACATCCATACATGACCACAGGAAAAACCATAGCCTTGACTAGATGGACCTTTGTTGGCAAAGTAATGTCTCTGCTTTTGAATATGGTATCTAGTTTGGTCATAACTTTTCTTCCAAGGAGTAAGTGTCTTTTAATTTCATGGCTGCAGTCACCATCTGCAGTGGTTTTGGAGCCCCCCAAAATAAAGTCTGACACCGTTTCCACTGTTTCCCCATCTATTTCCCATGAAATGATGGGACCAGATGGCATGATCTTCGTTTTCTGAATGTTGAGCTTTAAGCCAACTTTTTCCCTCTCCTCTTTCACTTTCATCAAGAGGCTTTTTAGTTCCTCTTCACTTTCTGCCATAAGGGTGGCATCATCTGCATATCTGAGGTTATTGATATTTCTCCCAGCAATCTTGATTCCAGCTTGTGCTTCTTCCACCCCAGTGTTTCTCATGATGTACTCTGCATAGAAGTTAAATAAGCAGGGTGACAATATACCGCCTTGATGTACTGCTTTTCCTATTTGGAACCAGTCTTTTGTTCCATGTCTAGTTCTAACTCTTGCTTCCTGACCTGCGCATAGGTTTCTCAAGAGGCAGGTCAGATGGTGTGGTATTCCCATCTCCAACCTAGACAGCATATTAAAAAGCAGAGACATCACTTTGTCAACAAAGTTACGCCTAGTCAAAGCTGTGGTTTTTCCAGTGGTCATGTATGGATATGAGTGTTGAACCATAAAGAAAGCTGAGCACAGGAGAATTGAAGCTTTTGAACAGTGGTATTGGAGAAGACTCTTGAGATTCCCTTGGACTGCAAGGAGTTCCAACCAGTCCATCCTAAAGGAGATCAGTCTTGGGTGTTTATTGGAGGGACTATGTTGAAGCTGAAAGTCCAATACTTTGGCCACCTGATGCAAAGAGCTGACTCATTGGAAAAGACCCTGATGCTGAGAAAGATTGATGGTAGGAGGAGAAGGGGTCGACAGAAGATGAAAGGTTGGATGGCATCACCGACTCAATGGATATAGTTTTGGGTGGACTTGGGAGCTGGTGATGGACAGGTAGGCCTGGCATGCTGTGGGTCATGGGGTCGCAAAGAGTCGGACATGACTGAGCAACTGAACTGAACTGAACTGAGGATCATAAGTATACACATATATTATAAATGTGTATATACATATATACATAATTATATGTATATATTATTTCTATCCTTTTGTCATATTATGTTTTATATATATATACACACAAACACACAAAATTTAAGTATATTACTTATATATTACAAATTAATATATGTACTTTTACAAAATGTTCATCTTTTCCTTTTCTTACTATCTTAACCTCTTTCTTCTGACTGTTGGGAAAACTACTCAAGATTGTATCCTAAAGCTCTGATTGCATATTTCACATGTTTTACCTTATTTCTCTATCACATACATTTGTTATAACTCTGTTTTTGTCATTTCTACTTGGTTTTACAATATAAGATTTATTGAAATTTGTTTAAAAAATGTAATGCTTCCTAAAACTGTTTACCCCTTCATGTATTATAGCCTTGCTATGATGAAGGGGTTGCATAACTCCATGAAGATATGAGCCATGCTGTGAAGGAACACGCAAGATAGATGGGTCATAGTGAAGAGTTTTGACAAATCCTGGTCCACTGGAGGAAGAAATTATGACCCACTGTAGTATTTTGCCAAGAGAACCTCATGTGAAAATGCAAAAATATATGATACCAAAGATGAATCCCCAAGGTCAGAAGGTGTCCAACATCCTACTTGAGTGCAACATGAAAAGTGACAGAAGGATCTCAGTTCATTTCCAAGGAAAATAATTCACCATCACAATATTTCGAGTCTATGACCCAACCACTGATGCCAAAGAAGCTAAAGTTGACTGGCTCTATGAAAATCTACAACAACTTCTAGAACTAACATCAAAATAAAGAATGTCATTTTAATCATCAGTCAGTTCAGTTCAGTTGCTGAGTCGTATCTGACTCCTTGTGACCCCATGGACTGCAGCATGCCAGGCTTTCTTGTCCATCATCAGCTCCTAGAACATATTCAAACTCATGTCCATCAAGTCAGTGATGTCATGCAACTGTGTCATCCTCTGTTGTCCCCTTCTCTTCCTACCTTTGATCTTTTTCAACATAAGGGCCTTTTCCAATGAGTCAGTTCTTCACATCAGGTCACCTAAATATTGGAGCTTCAGCTTCAGCATCAGTCCTTCCAAAAAATAATCAGGACTGATTTCCTTTAGGATTGACTGCTTTCATCTCCTTGCAGTCCAAGGGACTCTCAAGAGTCTTCTCCAACACCACAATTCAAAAGCATCAATTCTTGACAGCTCAGCTTCTTTATGGTCCAACTCTGACATATACAATTATTATAGGAAAAATCATTTTTGACTAGGCAGAACTTTGTTGGCAAAGTAATGTCTCTGCTTTTCTATTTGCTGTATAGGTTGGTCATAGCTTTTCTTCCAAGGAGCAAGCTTCTTTTAATTTAATGGCTGCAGTCACCATCTGTAGTGATTTTGGAGACCAAGAAAATAAAGTCTCTCACTGTTCCCATTGTTTCCCCATCTATTTGCCATTCGTGATGGAACTGGATACTATGATCCTCACCTTTTGAATGTCGCATTTTAAACCAGCTTTTTCACTTTCCTCTTTCACTTTCATCAAGAGGCTCTGTTCAGTTCCTCTTCGCTTTCTGCTATAAGGGTGGTGTCATTTGCATATATGAGGTTATTGTTATTTCTCCTGGCAATCTTTCTTCAAGCTTATGCTTCATCAAGCCCTGCATTTCACATGATGTACTCTGCATATAAGCTAAATAAGCTGGGTGACAATATACAGCCTTGATGTACTCCTTTCCCAATTTGGAACCAGTCCATTGTTCCATGTGTGGTTCTAACTGCTGCTTCTTGACCTGCATGCAGATTTCTCAGGAGGTAGATAAGATGATCTGGTATTCCCATCTCTTTAAGAATTTTCCAATTTTTTCTGTTTCATGCAGTGAGAGGCCTTGATGTAGCCAATAAAGCAGTACATGTTTTTCTGGAACTCTTTTGCTTTTTCCATGATCCAACAGATTTTGGCAATTTTATCTCTGGTTTCTTGCCTTTTCTAAATCCAGATTGAACATCTGGAAGTTCTTGGTTCATGTATTGTTGAAGCCTGGCTTGGAGAATTTTGAGCATTACTTTGCTAGCATCTGAGATGAGTGCAAATGTGCAGTAGTTTCAACATTCTTTGGCATTGCTTTTCTTAGGATTGGAATGTAAACTGACCTTTTCAGTCCTGTGGCCACTGCTGAGTTTTCCAAATTTTCTGGCATATTGAGTGCAGCACATTCATAGCATCATCTTTTAAGGATTTGTAATAGCTCAACTGGAATTCTATCACCTCTACTAGCTTTGTTCATAGTGATGCTTCCTAAAGCCCACTTGACTTCACATTCCAGGATGTATGACTCTAGGTGAGAAAACATTGCTTATAGCACATATCCTTTTTCATCAACCCCAGTTATGACTTTACACATGGACATCACCATATGGTCAACTGTGAAGACTGATAATGTTCTTAGCAGCCAAAAACAGAGAAGCTCTATACAGTCAGCAAAGACAAGACCTGAAGCTGACTGTGGCTCAGATTAAAAGACTGTTATTTCAAAATTCATGCTTAAATTGAAGAAAGTACGGAAAACCTCCTGGTCATGTGGGTATGACCTAAATCAAATATGATTACACAGTGGAAGTGATTAATAGATTCAAGGGATTAGATCTGTCAGACAGAATGCCTGATGAACTATGGCTGGAAGTTCATAACATGGTACAAGAAGCAAAGATTTAAACCATCCTGAAGAAAAAGAAATACAAGAGGGCAAAGTAGTTGTCTGAGGCATCTTTACAAATAGCTGGAGAAAGAAGAAAGGCAACATGCAAGAGAGAAAGGGATTAAAGATGTTCCCAACAGAATTCAGAAGTTTAGAAAATATCAAGGGGAGATAAGAAGGCTTTCTTTAAATAGAGGAAAACAATAAGATGGAAAAGACTAGATATCTCTTCAAGGATATTGGAGAGATCAAGGAAATATTTCATATAAGGATGGGCACCATAAAGGACAGAAACTATAAAGGACCTAACAGAAGCAGAAGATATTAAGAAGAGGTGACAAAAATACACAGAAGAACTATACAAAAAAGGTCTAATGACTCAGATAACCGTGATGGTGTGGTCACTTATGTGTACCTAGAGTGTGAAGTCAAGTGGACCTTAGGAAGCACTACTATGAACAAAGCTAGCAGAGGTGGAGAAAGACAAACTGAGCTTTTTAAAATCCGAAAATATGATGCTATTAATGTGCTTCATTCAATAAGCCAGCAAATCTGGAAAACTCAGCAGTGACCACAGGACTGGAAAAGTTCAGTTTTCATTCCAATCCCAAAGAAGGCCAATGTCAAATAATGTTCAAACAATTACGCTCATTTTGGGCTGCCATCTATGGGGTCGCACAGAGTCAGACACGACTGAAGTGACTTAGCAAGCAAGCAGGGTTATGAACAAAATCCTTCAGGCTAGGCTTTATCAGTACATGAACCAAGAACTTTCAAATGTACAAGCCAGGTTTAGAAAAGGCAGAGGAACCAGAGATCAAATTGCCAACATTCATTGGATCATGGAGAAAGCACCAGAATTCCAGAAAACATTTACTTCTGTTTCATTGACTATGCTTTTTGACTGTGTGGATCACAACAAACTGTGGGAAATTCTTAAAGAGATGGGAGTACCAGACCCCCTTACTTGTCTCCTAAGAAACCTGGGTGTGGTTCAAGAAGCAACAGTTAGAACCAAACATGGAGCAATTGACTGGTTCAAAATTGGAAGAGGAGTATGTTAATGTTGTATATCATCAATCTGCTTATTTAACTTCTATGCAACATACATCACGTGAAATGTCAGCTGAATGTATTACAAACTGAATTCAAGACTGCTAGGAAAAATATCAACAACCTCAGTTATGCAGTTGATACCACTCTAATGGCATAAAGTAAAGAGGAGTTAAACAGCCTCTTGATGAGAGTGAAGGTGAAGACTGAAAGAGCTGGCTTGAAACTCAACATTCAAAAAACTAAGATTATGGTCTCCAGACCCATTACTTCATGGAAAATAGAAGGGGAAAAAAATGGAAGAAGTGACAGATTTTATTTTCTGAGCTCCAAACTTACTGGGAACAGGGACTGCAGTCATGAAGTTAAAAGATGCCTGCTCCTTTGAACAAAAACTATGACACAGTTTATAAAAAGCAAAAAACATCACTTTTCTGACAATGGTCCTTATGGTAAAAATTATGGTTTTTCCAGTAGTCATGTGTGGATGTGAGATATGGGTCATAAAAGAAGGCTGAGCACCAAAGTATTGATGCATTCAAATTGTGTTGCTGGAGAAGATTCTTGAGAGTCCCTCTAAGAGATCTCCTTTACAAGATCAGGGTATGGCAAAACCAATACAGTATTGTAAAGTAAAATAAAGTAAAAATAAAATTTAAAAAAAAAGGAGATCAGGGGGAAAAACAACAACAACAAACAATCCTAAAGGCAATCAACCCTGAATATTCATTGGAAGGACTGATGCTTAATCTGAAACTCCAATACTTTGGCCCTTTTATATGAAGAACCAACTCATATTAAAAGACTCTGATGCTGGGAAATGCTGAAGAGAAAATGAAAAGGGAGCAAGCAGAGGATTAGTTGGTTAAATAGCATCACTGATGCAATGGCCATGAATCTGAGCAAATGCTAGGAGACAGTGGAGGACAGAGTAGCATGGCTTGCCACAGTCCATGGGGTCAAAAGAGTCAGACTAAATGAGAACAAAAATCACAAAGTTGAAAAATATAGTAATTTAACTAAAAAACAAACAAACACATGCAATAGAGGTATGCAGTAGACATAACTTTGGCAGAAGAAAAGATCAGAAAATTGAAGACAATGTAGTGAAACCCATCTATTAAGAAGGACTAAAACAATAAAAAAGAGTGAAAACAGAAAAACAATCCTAAACAATACTTTGGCCAATACTTAAGCTTAACATACTTAAAAGACAGAATAGAAAAATAAAAATTGCACTATTGCATTCCTAGAAGGACAAATGGAAAGAAAGGTATGAAAATCATGTTGGAATAAATAATGGCTGAGCATTCTCTAACATTGGAAAAACAAACAAAAAATAAGTATGCAGATCTGAAAGCCGAGAGAATTCAAAGTAAGAACTCAGTGAGACCCCAGCAAATTAAGAGAGAGAGAAGAAAATGTTACACAAAAAGGAACATTTGTTACTATCAGCAGGGCTTCCAAGGTGGGGCTAGTGGTAAAGAACCCACCTGCCAGTGCAGGAGACTTAGGAAACACAGGTTCAATTCTTGGATTGGGAAGATCCCTTGGAGGAGGAAATAGCAACTCACTCCAGTATTCTTGCCTGGGAAATTCCACAGATAGGATCATGACGGGCTACAGTCCATAGGGTTGCACAGTCAGACATGACTGAAGCAACTTAGTATGCATATAGCTATTGACAGATTTTTGAGCAGAAATTTTGAAGGCCTGAAATAAATGATGTAACATATTTAAAAATCTGAAAGTTAAAAAAAAAATCCTGACATCTAAGAATACTGGACTCAGCAAAATTATCATTCAGGATTGAAGGAGAGAGAAAGAGTTTTCTATTCAAGCAAAAGCTGAATGAGTTCATCACCACTAGACCTGCCTTACAAAATATGTTAACTGGATTTCTTCAAGCTGCAACAAAAGGATTCTAATTAGTAACAGAAAAATATATGAGAGAAATATATGAAAGTATCAATCTCACTGGTAAAGGCAAATATACAGATAAGTATGGAATACTGTAATATAATGATGGTGGATCAAATAGTCACATTTCTAAAAATATGGAAGTTAAGAAAAATGTTACAAATAATTTAAAAAATAATATCCCTAAAGAATTTGTTGATAGATACACAATGTAAAATGTGGCATCATAAACAACAAAAAAAAAAGTGAGAGAAAAAATATAGGGATTCATTAGGCATTTGAAGTTATCAACTGAAAATAAACTATCATAAATATGTTTTGTGTAAACCTCATGATAATCAAAGAGTGAAAATATGAGCAAATACATACAAAAAATCCCCAGAAAGAAGTTCAACCACACCACTTCAGGAAAGTATCAAATCATAAAGGAAGAGAGAAAAAGAGAAAGAAAGAAAAAATAAAATTACAAAGCATCCAGAAAATAATGAACAAATGGCATCAATAAAACCATACCTATAAATACAAAACATGAGAGGCAATTAAATAGAAAGTAAAAAAAAAAAAAAAGAAAACAGAATGATTAATGAAACAGATATTTTTGATAACATTAGCAAAATTAACCAAAAAATTACCTGGGCTTACTAGAAAAAAAAGAAAGCAGACAAACAAAATTAGAAAGGAAAGAGGAGTCATTAGAACTGATAGCACATAAATAGAAGGACAATAAAATGCTAATATAAACAACTATATGCCAACAAATTGGACAAATGGGAAGAATCAGGCAAATTCATAGAAACATACAATCCATCAAGTATGAATCAGGAAGAAATAAAAATTATGAACAGACTAGTTACTACTAA
The DNA here is from genome assembly GCF_014754425.2 of Oryx dammah. Lineage (NCBI taxonomy): Eukaryota > Metazoa > Chordata > Mammalia > Artiodactyla > Bovidae > Oryx > Oryx dammah. The sequence goes on from NW_024070211.1 coordinate 81,617,261, forward strand.
GAAAACTAAATCAGTAATAAAATAACTCCCAACAAAGAGGAGACCAGGAGTAGATAACTTCGCTTATAAATTCCATCAAACATCTGAAAAACAGTTTGAGGAATCAGGTTCCCTGACTTCAGACTATACTACAAAGCTACAAGTAATCAATATAGTTTGGTAGTGGCCCAAAAACAGAAATATACATTAACAGTAGATGATAGAAGTCCAGAGATAAATTCATGCACTTATGATCAACTATTTTCTAACAAAGGAGGCATGAATACATATGAACAGAATATAAGTGGCAAGCAAATAAAAATGACTCTTCAATAAGTGGTGCTGTGAAAATTGGACAGCTACATGTAAAAGGATGAAATTACAACACCCTCTATCATATTACACAAAATAAACTCAAAATGGATTAAAGTTAAATATATGTCTGAATACTCTAAAACTCTTAGAGAAAAACATAGACAGAATACTCTCTGATATAAACTGCAGCAAGATACTGTCTGATCCATTTCTTAGAGTAATGAAAATAAAAATAAACACAGGGCCAAATTAAGCTTAAAAAATGTTTGCACAGCAAAGGAAACTATAAACAAAATAAAAAGACAACCTACAGAACGGGAGCAAATATTTGCAAACAAAGTGACTGAGAAGGAACTAATCTCCAAAAATGTACAAAACGCTCATTCAGCTCAATATCAAGAGAAAAAACAACCCAATAAAAAATTGGGCAGAAGATCTAAACAAACATTTCTCCAAAGAAGATATACACATGGTCAAAAAATAAAATAAAATAAAATAAAAGATACTCACCATCACTGATTATTACAGAAGTACACATCAAAAGTACAACAAGGTATCACCTAACACCAGTCAAAATGGGCATCATCAAAAAATGTACAAACAATAAATATTGGAGAGGGTATGGAGAATAGGTAATCCTCATACACTGATGGTGGGGATATAAATTGATGCAACCATTATGCATAACAGTATGAAGGTTCCTGAAAAAATTAAATATAGAGCTAATGTGCTGCTGCTGCTGCTGCTAAATCACTTCTGTGTGACCCCATAGATGGAAGCCCACCAGGCTCCCCCTGGTGGGATTCTCCTCCAGGGATTCTCCAGGCAAGAACACTGGAGTGGGTTGTCATTTCCTTCTCCAATGCATGAAAGTAAAAAGTGAAAATGAAGTTGCTCAGTTGTGTCTGACTCTTAGCAACCTAACCTATGACCCACAAATTCCACTCCTGGGCATATGTATGGAGAAAATCAATTCAGTAAAATACAAATAGCCAAAATGTTAACAGAAGCACTATTTGCAATAGCAAAGATAGGAAGGCAAATTAAATGTCCATCAACATAGGAGTGGATAAAGAAAATGTGGTACATAAATACAGTGGAATATTACTTTGCAATAAAAAATGAAATGATGTCATTTGCCACAAAATGGATGGACCTAGAGACTGTCAAAGTGAGTAATGTAAGCCAGTCAGAGAAAGAAAAATATCATATGATATCTTTTTTGAAAAGTCTATAAAAATGGGGCAAATAAACTTATTAACAAAATAAAAATAGTCACAGAAGTAGGAGACAAACTTATGATTACCAAAGGGGAAGAGGGATAAGGGATGGACTGGGAGACTAGAATTGACATATACATACTGCTGCTGCTACGTTGCTTCAGCCATGTCCGACTCTGTGCTACCCCATAGATGGCAGCCCACCAGGCTCCCCCGTCCTTGGGATTCTCCAGGCAAGAACACTGGAATGGGTTGCCATTTCCTTCTCCAATGCATGAAAGTGAAAATTGAAAATGAAGTTGCTCAGTCGTGTCTGACTCTTAGCGACCCCATGGACTGCAGCCTACCAGGCTCCTCCAGCCATGGGATTTTCCAGGCAAGAGTACTGGAGTGGAGTGCCACTGCTTTCTCCATACACACTACTGTATAGAAAATAAATAAATAATAATAGTTACTAGTTATAATATAATACTATATAATATATATATAACATACTATATAATATAATATAACTAATAATATATCACACAGGGTACTATGCTCAATACTCTGTAATGGCCTACATGAGAAAAGAATCTAAAAGAAAAAGAGTGGTTTTATATATATATATAAAGAAGGGGAGAACAGAGGATGAAATGGTTGGATGGCATCACTGAGTCAATGGACATGAATTTGAGCAAGCTCCGGGAGATGGTGAAGGACAAGGAAGCCTGGCGTGCTGCAGTCCGTGGGGTCGCAAAGAGTCGGACATGACTTAGTGACTGAACAACAACAATCTCTGATGAACACAGATGCAAAAGTCTTGAGTAAGTATGAACAAACTGAATTCAACTATAGATTAAAAGGATCATACAGCACATCAAGTGAGATTTGTTACAGGGATTCAAAGAAGGTTTAACAGTACAAATCAATGAAATATACCACATTGACAAAATAAAGGATAAAAATCATATGATGGAGGAAAAGTTCTTGATGAAATTCATCATCTACTTGTGATAAAAACTTTCAACAACCTGGTCAAAAAGAGAAATTACCTCAATATGATAAGGGTTACATATAACATATCCACAGCTAACTTTATATTCCATGGTGAAAAGCAGAAAGCTTTACCTCAAAGGTCAATAACATGACAAAAATGCCCACTCTTGCCAACTGTATTCAATATACCACTGGAAATCCTACTCAGAACAATTAAGTAAGGAAAGGAAACAAAGGCATTTGAATTGGAAAGGAACAAATAAAACTGTTTCTATTTGAGGATGATATTACACTACAAAGATAAGACCTTAAAACTCCTCTCAAAACTGTTAGAACTAATAAATGAATACTGTAAAACTGCAGAATACAAAATCAACATTAAAAAAAAACTCATTTTTATACATTAATAATGCAATAGCAGAAAGAACAATTTAAGAAATAAATTTCATTTATAAATGCATCAAAAAGATAAAAATACCTTGGAACAAATTTAACCGAGGATGTGAAAGATCTGTGCACTAAAGATATATGACATTAAAATTGTCACATTCTCATGTCATTTGACATAAAACTGAAAACACAAATAAATCAAAACATATTCTTTGTTCATAAACTTTCAAAATTAGTATCATTAAAATCTCCATAATATCCAGAGCAAACTGCACTTTCAATACAATCCCTATCAAAATTTCAATGAAATTGTATAAACAATTCTAAAATTTGTATAGAGCCACAAAAAATCTCAAATAGTCAGTGTAATCTTGAGAAGGAAGAACAAAACTGAAAGCATCAAACTTCCTGATTTCAAACAATACTACAATGCTACAGTAATCAAAACAGTATGCCATTGGCATAAACATAGACATATATCCCAATGAAACAGAATAAAGAGCCCCAAAATAAACTGATGCATGTATGGTCAGTTAATTTATCTCAAAGAACCCAGGAATATATAATGAGGGATGTCAGTCTCTTTAATAAATGGTGTATGGCAATATGTACACTGACATGCAAACCAGTGAAATTAGACCATTATCTTACACCATGCACAAAAATCCACCCAAAATAAATTGGATACTTGAAAATACGACCTAAAGCATAAAATGCCTAGAAAGAATAAAACATTAAAAAAAAAACAAACAGAACTCCATGGCGTAGGCTTTTCAATGATATATTTGATACCATAAGCAAAGGCAGCAAAGGCAAAAATAAACAAGTGAGACTATATCAAACTAAAGCAAAGAAATCCATCAACAATTTGATAAGGAAACATAGACTAGGGAAAAAAATTTGCAAATTATTTATCTTATACAAGACTAACATCCAAAACACATAAAAAGTATACACAAATAAATAACAACAAAATCCAATTTAAATATAGGTAGAAGATCTGGAGAGACATTTTTCCAAAGAAGACATACAAATGGCAAACAGCTTATACATGAAAAGGAGATCAATATTATTAATCATAAGGGAAATGAAAATTAAAATCACAATGAGATATCACCTCACACCTGCTACAATGGCTATTATCTAAAAGATAAGAGATGGCAAGTGTGAGTAAGGATGTGAAGAAAAGAAAACTCTTGTGCACTGTTAATGGAAGTGTAAATTGGTACAGCCACTCTGTAAGAAAGTATGGAGTTTCCTAAAAAAAATTAAAAATAGAGCTACCATGTAATTCAGGAAGCCCACTTCTGAGTATATATCTAAGGAAAAAAAATCATAATCTTGAAGAGATACTGGCACACCCACATGTTCACTGCAGCATTAAATTTACAATAGCCAACATAGGCAAACAACCTATGTATCAGTCAATAGATAGATGGATTAAAAATATGATATATCTGTATCTATAACTATACATATTAAATAGAATTTTATTAATTTAAAAAAGAAAGAAATCTTGCCATTTTTAATAATATAGATCAACCTCTAGGGCATTACGATACGTGAAGTAAGCAATACTTACTTAGAAAGAGACAAATACTGTATGATCACCCTTATATGGAGAATCTGAACTCATAGAAAATGTATTTGTTATTGTCAGAGTTGGGAGTGGTGGGAGGAAGAAATGGATGAAGGCAGCCAAAATGTACAAATTTCTAGCCATAAGATAAGTCTTGAAAATGTAATGTACAGCATGTGGACTATTACTACCGATACTGTGTTGCATATTTGAAAGCAGATCTTAAAAATTTTCATCGCCAAAAAAAAAATAAATAAAAGTACCTAATGAGGTGATAAAAGGTTAACTGAACTTATTATACTTTATTTCACAATATATACACATATGAGATCATCATGTTGTACACCTTAAACTAATATAAATTGGTGTCACTTATACCTCAGAAACAGATCCTTTGACTGTGTGGATCACAATAAACTGTGGAAAATTCTGAAACAGATGGGAACACCAGACCACCTGACCTGCCTCTTGAGAAACCTATATGCAGGTCAGGAAGCAACAGTTAGAACTGGACATAGAACAACAGACTGGTTCCAAATAGGAAAAGGAGTACATCAAGGCTGTATTTGTCACCCTGATTATTTAACTTATATGCAGAGTACATCATGAGAAATGCTGGGCTGGAAGAAGCACAAGCTGGAGTCAAGATTGCCGGGAGAAATATCAATAACCTCAGATATGCAGATGACACCACCCTTATGGCAGAAAGTGAAGAGGAACTAAAAAGCCTCTTGATCAAAGTGAAAGTGGAGAGTGAAAAAGTTGGCTTAAAGCTCAACATTCAGAAAATGAAGACCATGGCATCTGGTCCCATCACTTCATGGCAAATAGATGGGGAAACAGTGTCAGACTTTATTTTTTGGGGGGGCTCCAAAATCACTGCAGATGGTGACTGCAGCCATGAAATTAAAAGGCGCATACTCCTTGGAAGAAAAGTTATGACCAACCTAGATAGCATATTGAAAAGCAAAGACATTACTTTGCCAACAAAGGTCCGTCTAGTAAAGGCTATGGTTTTTCCTGTGGTCATATATGGATGTGAGAGTTGGACTGTGAAGAAGGCTGAGTGCCGAAGAATTGATGCTTTTGAACTGTGGTGTTGGGGAAGACTCTTGAGAGTCCCTTGGACTGCAAGGAGATCCAACCAGTCCATTCTGAAGGGGATCAGCCCTGGGATTTCTTTGGAAGGAATGATGCTAAAGCTGAAACTCCAGTATTTTGGCCACCTTATGCAAAGAGTTGACTCATTGAAAAAGACTGTGATGCTGGGAGGGATTGGGGGCAGGAGGAGAAGGGGACGACAGAGGATGAGATGGCTGGATGGCATCACTGAGAGGATGGACGTGGGTCTGAGTGCACTCTGGGAGTTGGTGATGGACAGGGAGGCCTGGCGTGCTGCAATTCATGGGGTCACAAAGAGTAGGACACGACTAAGTGACTGAACTGAACTGAACGGAGACGGCAATGGCACCCCACTCCAGTACTCTTGCCTGGAAAATCCCATGGATGGAGGAGCCTGGTAGGCTGCAGTCCATGAGGTCGCTACAAGTCGGACATGACTGAGCGACTCTGCTTTCACTTTTCACTTTCATGCATTGGAGAAGGAAATGGCAACCCACTCCAGCATTCTTGCCTGGAGAATCCCAGGGATGGGGAAGCTTGGCGGGCTGCCATCTATGGGGTAGCACAGAGTTGGACACGACTGAGGCGACTTAGCAGCAGCATACCTTAGTAAGGCAGGAAAGAATATAAATCATAATTTAGAGCTAGTGATTAGCACACTTTAATTTTGTACTTTGTGTTTCCAGATCAGTATTTTTCCCTTATACTAATTTGTCTTTTTAGATGTGTTTCAATGATACACATCAAAGATCTGAATGAGATCTATAAACTCTAAAGTAACAGATAATTATTTTTTTAAAAGTGTACTGAAATACATTACCTGCCTTTGAGGATACTGTTATACATAATATCTTGTTAGACTATATTTGATTGATACTGATAAATATTGTATTAAGGAAGAGTTCTATTTCAAAACTTAAAGCTTAATGACTGAAATTTCTTTCCTCCTTGTCCTGATTAAAGACCAGAAAAATTATGCTGCTTGATTTTATTGAGGAAAATATTTCCTTCTGAGCCAATGTAAAACATCTGATGATTTCTAGAAATGTATTCATGAAAGCAAAATGGATCAATTTGCCAAAAATTAAATGAAGCAACACACAATCTAACCATCCGGGCAGAATGATATTTTGCCTATCTAAACGTCTCCTGACATTTTCATTGGTTAAGGAATTACTTCTCACTTCATGACTTAGATTTTCTTAGTGCTTCAGTAAAACAGCTGTTGAATTGCTTTCCTGAAGTGACTATTTGAAAATCATAAATAAAGAAGTACTTGAAAGTACTCTGTATGTTCATTTGTAAATTATTTGGAAGTTTTAGATGAAAAAAGCATGCATTTTATGAACACTTTACACTTCCAAATACTATATGAACTGTTTTTAATCACCACCATGTGAAAAAAAAAGAAAAAGAAAATATGTCATTTGTAAGAAAAATCAATTAATGCATTAATATGTTCTTTCAAAAAAAGAGATACAAATCCTTTCAGTAATTTTCAATCTCATCCATTCGTTTCCCTCAGAAATGAACACTGTTCTGGGTTTGATGTATACTTAAATTTTTCATATATTGCTTAAGCATACATTATATACCTATAGTTTATTTTTAATTAAACGCATGGTCAAGGCTATGGTTTTCCCAGTAGTCATGTATGGATGTGAGAGTTGGACTATAAAGAAAGCTGAGTGCAGAAGAATTGATGCTTTAGAACTGTGATGTTGGAGAAGACTCTTGAAAGTCCCTTGGACTGCAAGGAGATCCAACCAGTCCATCCTAAAGGAGATCAGTCCTGGGTGTTCATTGGAAGGACTGATGCTGAAGCTGAAACTCCAATACTTTGGACACCTGATGCAGAGAGCTGACTCATTGGAAAAGACCCTGATGCTGGGAAAGATTGAGGGCAGGAGGAGAAGGGGACAACAGAGGATAAGATGGTTGGATGGTATCACTAACACAATGGACATGGGTTTGTGTGGACTCTGGGATTTGGTGATGGACAGGGAGGCCTGGTGTGCTGCGGTTCATGGGGTCACAAAGAGTTGGACACAACTGAGCGACTGAACTGAACTGAACTGAACATGGTACATTTCATGTCATAATTCACTTTACTTCTATTAACTTTCTATTTAAATGTACAGCGGCTGAACTGAACTGAATACAAATAAATTGTAGGTTTTTAAAATTATTCTTCTGTTGATAGAGATTTAGGACATTTAATTATTTATTACTGTTTAGGTCTAATAATTCTTGAAACTATAAAATCTGTGTCCTTATCCAAACTGGTTTAAATAAATTGACTAATTTGCTTTTAACTAGAATTCGCTATATCAATTCAACCAGGAAATCTGGCTTCATAACTGTGCTCTTCACCATTATATAGATATAGATACTACTATTTCTAATCTTCATTTTCAACTCTCTAAAGATCTCCTGGAAAATCTTTAACCAAGCAATGATAAATTGATTAGATTGACTATGGTAAGAGAGAATATCCAGTTGATAGAATTTAGGAATCTCCCAGAAAGGGGAATTTGGATTTTAAGGCCTGGTAAGAGTGATTTTTCAAAATTTAAATTTATTTACTTTAATTGGAGGCTAATTACTTTATAATACTGTATTGGTTTTGCCATACTTCAACATGAATCCGCCACAGGTGTATACATGTTCCCAATCCTGAACTCTGCTCCCACACTCCTCCCCATACCATCTCTCTGGGTCATCCCCGTGCACCAGCCCCAAGCATCTTGTACCCTGCATTGAACCTAGACTGGCAATTCATTCCTTATATGATATTATACATGTTTCAATGCCATTATCCCATATCATCCCACCCTCTCGTTTTCCCACAGAGTCTAAAAGACTCTTCTATACATCTGTGTCTCTTTTGCTATCTCGCATACAGGGTTATTGTTACCATCTTTCTAAATTCCATATATATGTGTTAGTATACTATATTGGTGTTTTTCTTTCTGGCTTACTTCACTCTGTATAATAGGCTCCAGTTTCATCCACCTCATTAGAACTGATTCAAATGTATTCTTTTTAATGGCTGAGTAATACTCCATAGTGTATATGTACCACAGCTTTCTTCTCCATTCATCTGCTGATGGACATCTAGGTTGCTTCCATGTCCTGGCTGTTATAAACAGTGTTGTGATGAACATTGGGGTACACATGTCTCTTTCACTTCTGGTTTCCTCGGTGTGTATGCCCAGCAGTGGGATTGCTGGGTCATAAGGCAGTTCTATTTCCAGTATTTATGCAATCTCCACACTGTTCTCCATAGTGGCTGTACTAGTTTGCATTTCTACCAACAGTGTAAGAGCGTTGCCTTTTCTCCATACCCTCTCCAGCATTTATTGCTTGTAGACTTTTGGATCACAGCCATTCTGACTGGCATGAAATGGTACCTCATTGTGGTTTTGATTTGCATTTCTTTGATAATGAGTGATGTTGAGCATCTTTTCATGTGTTTGTTAGCCATCTGTATGTCTTCTTTGGAGAAATGTCAATTTAGTTCTTTGGCCCATTTTTTGATTGGGTCATTTATTTTTCTGGAATTGAGCTGCAGGAGTTGCTTGTATATTTTTGAGATTAGTTGTTTGTCAGTTGCTTCATTTGCTATTATTTTCTCCCATTCAGAAGGCTGTCTTTTCACCTTGCTTATAGTTTCCTTTGTTGTGCAGAAGCTTTTAATTTTAATTAGGTCCCATTTGTTTATTTTTGCTTTTATTTCCAGTATTCTGGGAGGTGGGTCTTAGAGGATCCTTCTATGATTTATGTCAGAGAGAGTTTTGCCTATGTTCTCCTCTAGGAGTTTTATAGTTTCTGATCTTACGTTTAGATCTTTAATCCATTTTGAGTTTATTTTTGTGTATGGCATTAGAAAGTGTTCTAGTTTCATTCTTTAAAGAAAGTCTTACACAGTAAGAAACTGGGTTGGAGTTAATAGAATTTACCACTTTGTATTATATACCTTTTGATTGAGAGATGAGGGTCTGGAAGCTAGTTTTGATAAGAACTTTGTTATTATTGATAAATTATCTATTATAGTTTGTTCTTAATTTTATCTTCCTAGAAAAATTACCTAAGTTGCCTATTTTCAGTATTATCTAATAATGGAACAGGAAAGTGTTTTTAGGTTCTCACCAATACTGCTACAGTAAATACAGTTTTTGTATAGCTCTTTATATATGTGAACAAGATTTCTCTAAGATCGATCTCTAATTTTCCTAGTGGAAATTCTGTGGCTTTAGGTATTTGCATGTTTTTTCTATTAAGAGATACTGCCAAGTTGTGTTCCAAAAAAGCTAAAGTTAATTATTTTCAGCAAAGACATATGATACTCAATTTATATACCCACATTAACACTATATCTGATCAAACTATCAATTTTACCAACCTGGTAAAAGAAAAATGCTGATTTGTTTGACATGTTAATGATAATTTCTCTGATTCTTTTCTGAATTTTCCTGGAAAAGTTGAGCATCTTTCTTATGGTGCTCATTTATTTGTTGTATTCTGTGATATATTTGTTCATATCTTTATCATTTTTTTCCTATTTATTTCTAGTACTATTACATAAAAATGGATTTCTTGCTCATGTATATATGAGATGGCTCTACTACAGGCTCCTGTTCAGTTTAGGCTTATTCCACCTGTGCCAGTCTGGGGCTTTGATTGACTGACAGCTGTTACTTAAAATAATTACTTTTCATGAAGAAATAGAAGCTTTCACCAGAGAGGTGAGTGTAAATACAGAGTTTCCTTAAGGGTTAGTATACTTTAACTTCTATCCATATTCTACTGCCCTAAACAAACCACACAGCCCAGCCCAAAATCAATAGGATAGCAAAGTGTACTCTTTTTATGGATGTCAATGGGAGAAGGGATTAAATATTTGTGAATAGAAATCTAATTTATTCAATTCTAGGAAAAATTCACTCTAGCTTGAGCCCTCCCAGGAGATAGTCATAATGCAGAATTTATTGAGAATCATTGCTATACATGTATTAGTACCTACTCAACAATCATAATGCATGTTCCACTAATTATATTGTATATATTATACTGTTGTATTTAAGATGATCCATGTTTATAAAAGTAATTACTAATAAATATTTTAACAGATAATCTGGTGATTAAGAAAATATAAATTAAAATAATAAGCAACAACAAATGTTGAGTAAGAATGAAATTAGAATTCATATTTATTGATGGTGAAAATATATAGAGAGTGATAGTGACTGGGCTTTGACTTATAAATCTGAAATTGTACATGTCCTATAATAAAATGACTTCCTTTATTTTTCTGGAAGAGATTATATAACAAGGGGAATTTTCTATTTCTTCAAGATTGGGAAAGCTCAGCCACATAACCTTTGGGGACTAATATATATTTTCAATTTTTTCTATGGTTATTATGCTACACAGATTTTTTTTTTAGTATCAATTTATACAGTTTTTATTTTTCTAATAAATAGTAATATTAACTTTATTTAGGAATTATTTTGATATTTATATTTCCTCTGTGGATCCCTCCTGTTTTCCAGCACTGCTCTGATCTTTTATTACTTTTTAGATCCATATTTTCCAGGGATGGTGTTGGATGTGAGATAATCTATGTGCCAAGTTTACCAACCTGATTTCTGTGTGCATTACAACAATGATCCTACACAGACAGATAACCTATGAAACACAGGTTCTCTCTGACATGCCGTGACTTCAGACTTTCACATTAAGCATGCATACCTTCATTAAGCATGAATTCCTCACAACTTAGAGGGCAAACCAAGAAAATGGTTTCCAAAAAAATATAGTAACCTCCAAGGAGCCTTGTTATAGCTCTTTAATACGTTTATGTCATAGACAATCTCATTGATTTACCATCTTAGCATAGAAAATCTCTGATTCGTTATCTTTTAAAACATTATTTCAGCTATTATTTGGTAAAATACTGAAGCAGGTGCTGATGCCATCATTTCTTCCTCAGTTTTCCCTAGAATATATATTCTGTGATTCACTGTTTTAGTTTGAAGAACATTCCTCTTGTTCACACAACTCAAGGGATGTGGCCACTACCAGGTGAAGTGGGATATAAAAATCCAGTTATCTGGTCAATTCAGAAAATATTCTCAATGCTGAGATTCCTACTGGACAAACTAAAATCACTGCATTCTGTATAATTAAAGCTTATTTGATAATTATTTTTACACACCCCTTTTTTTAAACACATGCTTTAATAAATGTTCTCATGGATTAGTTGCCATGTGCTATAGGGATTTTATAAACTGTATTTTTTTCAATGTAGATCAAACTATCTGGAATTTGGAGTCTCTCTTTTTTCTAGAACAGATAATTTGCATTCTATTTTATGATTTTGACCGAAATTAGAAAGTTAAAGATAATAAATAAGAAAGTTGGATGGTTGAACAATTCTAAATTAGAAATAACTGAGGAGAAGGCAATGGCATCCCACTCCAGTATTCTTGCCTGGAAAATCCCATGGACGGAGGAGCCTGGTAGGCTGCAGTCCATGGGGTTGCTAAGAGTCAGACACGACTGAGTGACTTCAGTTTCACTCTTCACTTTCATGCATTGGAGAAGGAAATGGCAACCCACTCCAGTGTTCTTGCCTGGAGAATCCCAGGGACAGGGGAGCCTGATGGGCTGCCATCTATGGGGTCGCACAGAGTCGGACACGACTGAAGCGACTTAGCAGCAGCAGCAGCAGAGGTACTTGAACAATTTATAGAGTTAGCTCTTCCAATGAATTTGTTCTTGCCCACAAAAACTAATAGAAATATGACTAATTAAAAAAACTTAAGATGAAATTAGTGGCAAAACAATGATCACAACAAACCTGCAATACCCAAACCATCCTCATTAACAACCAATGATTCATCCAAAAATCTTTCTAAATTTCTTATTATGACTGCCATAAATACCTTAGTCTAAAGTCATTCAGTAAGAAGGTAAGTAAAGAGTCAGAACTTTGATTTACCTAAGCATCTTTCAGAATATTCACTGAGTAGCCCTACCAATGCCAACCAAAGATAATAAATTAGCTTGCTGTCTAATACATTTCAAAAAGGAGATGTGATACATATTTTAATGTAAGCTCCACATGTTGTTTTTTATAAATAGGCAAAAAATCTCAGTTTCAAATTCACACTTTATATATATCAAAATTAAAAGGACATAAGTGAGATTTCAACATATTTGAACAAATTTGGAGGTCTCAAGCTGCAATCTTGTTTTAAAACTTCTTTGTAAGAACAAAATTGCTATTGAAAATGATAATTACATTTCTCAAATGGCAATATAACTCCAAGCATTAAAAAAAATTCAACACATTGCCCACTCATTATTTGTGTTTGAGGCATAGTGTTGTTCATATTCTAATTAGTCATTATAATGTACTTTCTAATTATCTCAATTCTAAATCATTAACAATTAGAAGATCGAAGTTTTAAATGATAGTAGCAATGAATTAGTCACCAAGAATAGTAAAAGAAATGAATTAAATATAAGAAAAAATATACTGTTTTCAAATGATATTTTTCTTATTTAATGAATTTTACTTTATAGTACCTTGAAAATAGAATTTCCAGTAATTTTAGAATTGAAAGATCTAGTTATTGAAAGATCAACTGATTGACGAGATAATATTTCAAAAGCTTCTATTCCTGCTAATAACCTGAAACTTTAAAATATTAATATATTTTTGCTGCCTACATACCATAGAACAGTTTACAATTTTCTAAATTACCAGCGAGGTCTGGCAAATAATTTGCAAGGTTTAATAAAACAGAACTCACCAAAGTGTATTGTCTCTTTCTATGCAATGGGTTGATCATAAGAGATCAAAATAAATGGAAAATTTAAGTAAATATCAATTATAAGACCAGAATAAATCCCATTTCAACATGTAAACATGATCAAATGACCATGCTCTTAGGTAGCTAACATCTAAGTTCTCTAGGTACATGACAGTCTTTCAAGGTAATAGAGCAGGTTCTTTTGAAGATGGTGTAACAATTTGAGAATGGAAAGTAAATATATATTTGAAGTTCACTGAAGTAGTTTTTTGAATAATTGTTGAAAGTCAATTTCAAATTCAGAGAATGTAAACTCAGAGGTTTTATGTTAGAGCAGTGGAAATAAAGAGCTAATTTCAATGCTGCTATAGAAAAATGGGTATATTTTTATAAGACAGAAATCTACACAATAATAATATGAGAGGCAATTTAAAATTGGGACAGATAAAAAGTGGTCTGTGGTTTACTGTGAAGTTTTAATTTAATTAACAGGAAGCAATGGCACTTAGACAACAAACCAACATGCAGGAACTTAAAAGTGAATTCCCCATCACGCTCATGAGTTTAAAGATGGTTCACAATCTAAAACACTGATGTTAAGGGCAAGACTGATTAAATGAGAGATTCCTAATCAAAGACTGAGTTACATTGAAGATTATCAGGAAGGTGTCTGGTTTATATAAACAATAGAGTCTTAAATTGTTATGAGCATTTTTGGTTATTTTTGTTGTAGATGTAGTAGAGAATATAAAGGATGAGTTGAAGGGGAAAACAATTCTCAGAGAAAGAAAGAAACAAGAACAAACAAAACCCCAAATAGAAACTGGAGGAAACTAGATGTGCCATATCAAAAAACAGTAGCATTGCAAAATAGCTGCACTTTATTTTTCACAGTGCAACTCTAGACCAGAGAATTGGAAGATAAAATCAGGATTATAAATTCCTCAGTATACAAGTATAAAATGTATTGATACTTAAATGAGGTAAATCTCAAATTTGAAACATACTTTAAAAAAAGGCACTACATTACTCTAAGAAATAGAATTCAAAGTTAAGAAGAATTTTGGGAAATGGATAAACCTTATTTTGATGAGACCAGAAAGAAATGAGAAATAATAGTATTGTGGTTATGTATGACTGCCTTCCAAGGAGAACAAATGCATTGGTGATTTTTTTCTAATAAAATTTATAGAAATAATTCAGTGGGAAACAGTAATAGTGGTGGTAAGTAATACAGAGATGTAAGGAATGTTTCACTTTTCTAAGTTCAAATTTCCATGAAGCCTTAATTTGCCTCGCTGACCTCTAAGAAGATAGAGGAATGCAGAGGCAATGCTTTTTGAGCCTTTTTCCATATCAAAAGGGTAAAACAGTTCATAAATGGAAAATGGTATAAAAAAAAAAAAAAGCTGTGGTAGGAAATGACCATATTGTTCCTGATGTATAATACTGAAAGATAGGAATAAAACACATAGCTACATGCTAAATAAAAACTGAGTTGTTTCCTCCTTCCTGATTTTCTAGTAATAAGACAATAAAGTATGATTATCTGTTGATATCCCCTCTTTCCAGGCAGACGTCAAAGCTTTCAAAGTCAGTAATAATTGTTACTCATCTTCATATCTTTAATATATAGCACAATATTTATTGTTTGGGAATTTGATACAGTTGTTTCTCATTCATGGATTCTGTATTTGCAAATTTGCCTACTGACTAAAATGCATTAATAACCTCGAAATCAATACCATTCTACTTTTGCAACAATTTAAAAGCATGCAAATGTACAAAGAGGTAAGAAATATGAGTTACTCAGAAAATAAAAACCAAAACAGATCCTGGAAGAAAATGAGTGTGCCATATTAAAAATAAAATAAAAAACAGCATTGTGAAATAATTGTTTCCCATCATAGGTGGAACAGAGAGAAAGTTGTTTTGGTTCTTATACATAAGCAAGCATATGTTTTGTAGGCTATTTAATATCATGTTTTTCATAATTTTTGGCTTTCTGTTGGTGATGTTGTTGTTTAAAATGGCACCCAAGCAGTGTTTATATGCTGTATGTGTTCTCAATTACCAAAGATGTACTTTACTGAGACAGTACATGTTTTAGAGAAACTTGGTTCTGGCATGTATTATAGTAAAGTTGACAGTGAGTTCAATGTCAATGAATAAGTTGTTTATGGACAACTTATTTTATATCTATATAAGTTGTCCATAAACAAAACACATAAAACAAGGTTGAAGTGAAGCCGCTCAGTCGTGTCCGACTCTTTGCAACCCCATGGACTGTAGCCTATCAGGCTCCTCTGTCCATGTGATTTTCCAGGCAAGAGTGCTGGAGTGGATTGCCATTTCCTTCTCCAGGGGATCTTCCCGACCCAGGAATCGAACCTGAGTCTCCCGCATTGCAGGCAGACACTTTACCGTCTGAGCCACCAGAGAAGCCCAAAACAAGGTTAAGTGTGCAAAAATGTGGCCAAGGCTTGCAGGAATCTAACCCTATGTTTCTTCTAGGAGTGATGATTCAGTATTTAATTCAGTGTTCGGAGCAACTTTATAGAACATAGTGGATCAGTTCAGTTCAGTTCAGTCACTCAGGATGCCGGGAATCAAATATGTATGTTTGTTTTGGATAAGTTATTTCAAAGATGCATCTGTCACTCACAACACTAGTTAGACTTACTTTCTTATAAATGACAATTTTATTTATTTTCAGAAAATATAGCTAATCTGCAATAAAATGGATTCCAGTTTTTTTAGATATTTAACAGCCAAAGTTTCCGGATTTAATTTAGGCATCTACCGGTCTCATTCCAACTGACAGGCTATGACTTTGCACTGTCTCTAACTTTTTTTATTTTGCCCTCAACTATAAGTAATTTCCTCAGAAGACTGATATAAGGCCCAAAGAGCTAAAGTAGAGGAAAATATTTTTCTAAACTCTAAAATGCTAAAGATTATTATTCTTTATTATGTCAATTGTCTCTACTGAGACAAATTAAACTTAATTATTACTAGCATAAACATTTTCAGTTCAGTCACTCAGTCGTATCCGATTCTTTGAGACTCCATAAATCGCAGCATGCCAGGCCTCCCTGTCCATCACCAACTCCCAGAGTTCACTCAAACTCATGTCCATCGAGTCAGTGATGCCATCCAGCCATCTCATCCTGGGTCGTCCCCTTCTCCTCCTGCCCCCAATCCCTCCCAGCATCACAGTCTTTTCCAATGAGTCAACTCTTCGCATGAGGTGGCCAAAGTACTGGAGTTTCAGCTTTAGCATCATTCCTTCCAAAGAAACCCCAGGGCTGATCTCCTTCAGAATGGACTGGTAGGATCTCCTTGCAGTCCAAGGGACTCTCAAGAGTCTTCCCCAACACCACAGTTCAACGCATCAATTCTTTGGAGCTCAGCCTTCTTCACAGTCCAATTCTCACATCCATACATGACTACTGGAAAAATCATAGCCTTGACTAGAAGGACCTTAGTCGGCAAAGAAATGTCTCTGCTTTTGAATATGCTATCTAGGTTGGTCATAACTTTTCTTCCAAGGAGTAACATTTTACTCACCTTTAAAACAATGACTCAGCAACTGGTAAGGGGCAGAGGAGGCCTGCAGCTGTTTTAGTGTGCAGGTGTTAGTGTGCAGGCATCAGTGTTCCCCCGCCACCAAGGGTCAGCACCACCAAGTTCACTGAGGCCGTCACCCTGGGCTCCTTTCTGTGGGACCTGGCCCCTGTTGGGATATGGGGGAAGGAGCTGAGGAACTTGAGGGCCGGCTGAGTCCTGGGCACTTTGCTTCTTCAGTGACAATGGTTGGGCACAGTTGTCTAGGGCCCTGGCACAAAGGGTGTGGCCAGCTGAAATCTGCCTCTTCAGCCGGGCTTGAGCACTGGCCAGAGGACCCAGGCTGGCTGTTGAATGAGTGCTCCCAGGCAAGGTGACAAGCCTGCACAGAAACCCTCTCTCAGCCAGGGCCTAAACTTACAGGGTTGAAAATCAACCCCTGGAACCTTGAACAAGTAAAATGAGAAGTAATATCACTTAGCTATAGGATTTAAGTGTTAAAAGCCACAAAGACCCATGGAGACAGAATTTAATGTTTCCCCTTCCCTTGCTGTATTTAACTCTCAATCTATGACCTTTAAGAATATTGCATCTTTAGATTTAAAAAGAAGTTGCATAATAAGAATAACATTTGTTTTGATGGAGGTTTACCAGAACATCATGACCTCTGACCTAACCTATAGGGACAGCTGCAAGAACAAAGGATCTGTCACTAAGAAGTTTGCAATAACTAACTTCCCCTATCCCCTTCCCCTAATCTTTCCTATAAAAGGGCTTTGCTGAAAGTCTTCAAGGAGTTCAGGGTTTTTAAGCCCTTGAGTGAACCGTCACCACCCATGGGCCTACAATAAAGCTTTCTCTACTCCAGACTCCAATGTTTCAGTGTTGTTTGGCCTCACACAGAACTGTTTTTAGTAACACAACTACTAGATATTTGAAAGTTATCATATGTGGGGCTGTGAACCTGAAGAATGTAAAAATGTGTAAGGCTCCTATACTCAGAAAAACTTGTAATATGTGGAACAATTTGGCATTTGTATTTTTAATAGCAATATAAGACAGTATATGATAAACACATAAAAAAGCCATTTCTATTAGGGCATTAAAAACAGTGAAACTATAAATAAAACTTCCCTTAAAAAGACAATGTAAGTGATACATGGAAATAGGAGGAAAATAAGCAAAGTTCATGTTTTTGGCATTTTATTTTCCTTGATTTAAAAATATTATTTAAAATGAACAAAAAGTTCCTAAAAAAAATTCTTATGCTATAACAACTTTTACCTAAATGTTAAGTACAATATGGTTGGTGTAAGTTTATTCCAAAATATGATTCTGGAATTCATCTAATTAACTTTTTATTTCAAAATATAGAGTTTTTTTTAAGACTTGTTATGAGCTTTAATTATGTTTGCTAGTTGTGACATGATCTCCATTTATACTAATTACTAACTGCCATAATTACACATATCATGCCTATACATGCTAATTTACTTAAGATTTTATTTAAACAAAAATTTATCTTTTTCCTACCTGCACCAGGGAGGGATAAAATGTTGAGAATTTTTTAAATGAAAAGGATGAAAAACCAGAGGCATCATCAGTCACGAAAACAAACTTGGGTGGGAGGAGTGGGGAGGTGGAGTGGAGGAATGAATGTAGCAGGTGTTCTTTATTTATACTGAGTGGCTCTCCTGTCTCTAAAGCATTTTCTTATCCCTCAGTCAGGAGTGGGAGACCCACAGAAGTCTGGAATCAGTTAAGAAGGAATTACCTTACTGGATGATGTAGCAATCCAGCTCAGATACTTTCTTTGTAACCAGATTCTATGTACCCATTACATCCTCTGCTTCTCTAATGCAACATTTTGCATTTTGCTAACACATCTGTAAATCAGCAGCTACTGGCTGGAGGGGGAACCTCCTGAAAAACCTAGTCCTCATTCCATATATTATTTTTAAGAACAAAAGGGAAAGATTATGTATATTATTTTCAATATTCCACTTGACTGTCATAACAATCTGATGACAATACAGTTGCAGAAAGTAAGCCCCTATGATTAATAGTTTTCTAAATTTACACAATTAATAAATGGTAAACATCACTATTAGAACCGAGACTCTAATCTGTTCTATTTTATGTGACATAAGGCAGCTATAAAATCTGTTAGAGTTCTCTTGAGTCATAGGCACACAGGACTCACTACTCAGAGAGAGCCTGATTGTAAAGCAAGTCTAAACGTAGATTATGCTGTGAAAGTGCTGCATTCAATATGCCAGCAAATTTGGAAAACTCAGCAGTGGCTACAGGAATGAAAAAGGTCAGTTTTCATCCCAATCCCAAAGAAAGGCAATGCCAAAAAATGCTCAAACTACCACACAATTGGACTCATCTCACATGCTAGTAAAGTAATGCACAAAATTCTCCAAGACAGTCTTCAGCAATACATGAACCATGAACTTCCAGATGTTCAAGATGGTTTTACAAAAGGCAGAGGAACCAGAAATCAAATTGCCAACATCTGTGGGATCATCAAAAAAGCAAGGGAGTTCCACAAAAACATCTATTTCTGCTTTTTTGACAATGCCAAAGCCTTTGACTGTGTGGATCACAACAAACTGGGGAAAATTCTTAAAGAGATGGGAATCCCAGACCACCTGACCTGCTTCTTGAGAAACCTGTATGCAGGTCAGGAAGCAACAGTTAAATATGGACATGGAACAACAGACTCGTTCCAACTAGGAGAAGGAGTATGTCAGGGCTGTATATTGTCACCCTTCTTATTTAACTTATATTCAGAGTACATCATAATTTATATGCAGAGTACATCATGAGAAATGCTGGGCTGGAGGAAGCATAACCTGGAATCAAAATTACCAGGAGAAATATCAATACCCTCAGATATGCAGATGACACCACCATTATGGTAGACAGTTTCTTTGGAAGGAATGATGCTAAAGCTGAAACTCCAGTATTTTGGCCACCTCATGGGAAGACTTGACTCATTGGAAAAGACTCTGATGCTGGGAGGGATTGGGTTCAGGAGGAGAAGGGGATGACAGAGGATGAGATGGCTGGATGGCATCACCGACTCGATGGACATGAGTTTGGGTGAACTCCGGGAGTTGGTGCTGGACAGAGAGGACTGGTGTGCTGCGATTCATGGGGTCGCAAAGAGTCGGACACGACTGAGCAACTGAACTGAACTGAACTGAAGAAGAACCAAAGAGCCTCTTGATGAAAGTGAAAGAGGAGAGTGAAAAATTTGGCTTAAAGCTCAACATTTAGAAAACGAAGATCATGGCATCTGGTCCCATCACTTCATGGCAAATTGATGGGGAAACAGTGGAAACAGTGGCTGACTTTATTTTGGGGGGCTCCAAAATCACTGAAGATGGTGACTGCAGCCATTAAATTAAAAGACACTTACTCCTTGGAAGGAAAGTTATGACCAAATTAGACAGTGTATTAAAAAGCAGAGATATTATTTTGCCAACAAAGGTACATCTAGTCAAGGCTATGGTTTTTCCAGTGGTCATGTATGGATGTGAGAGTTGGACTGTAAAGAAAGCTGAGTGCAGAAGAATTGATGCTTTTGAACTGTGGTGTTGGAGAAGACTCTTGAGAGTCCCTTGGACTGCAAGGAGATCCAACCAGTCCATCCTAAAGGAAATCAGTCCTGGGAGTTCATTGGAAGGACTGATGTTGAAGCTGAAACTCCAATACTTTTTTGAAAACACCCCAATGCTGGGAAAGTTTGAGGGCAGGAGGAGAAGGGGATTACAGAGGATAAGATGGCTGGATGACATGGGTTTGGGTGGACTCTGGGAGTTGGTGATGGACAGGGAGGCCTGGCATGCTGTGTTTCATGGGGTCACAAAGAGTCAGACACAACTGAAAACTGAACTGAACTCAAACGTAGATTTCCTTTACTCCATGAAGACAGTTGTTTAATGTTTGCCCCATTACTCTTCTTTCCCATTTGTTCTGGATCTCCTTTTCCTGAGTCTGTATTTCCCCCTGGGTTGTGGGTCCCTGGTTCTTAGTGCTTCTGCTATTCACTTCCACATTGCTAGTGATATCTCCTTATGTCCTGGTTAGTACTGGGCAGATCAGTACTCCATTAGTTCCTTTTATAAAACCTCAGCCAAGAGTTGGAGGCAAAATCATTTAAATTCAACACATTAAATTCCAAAATATTAAAATACACTTTATTGAGAAGTCAAGCAGAATTTAATAGGTTGTTTGATTTGGTAACTGACACCAAGAAGACAGAAGAGTGGTTTTAAAAGAACTGAGAAATTTAATAGAGAGTAGGAAGACAAGCAATCTCAAAATTGACAAAATTATCTCTGTTCGTTTCCAAGGCAAACCATTCATTATCATGGTAACCCAAGCCTATACCCCAATCAGTAACGCTGAAGAAGCTGAAGTTGAACCGTTCTATGAAGACCTCTAAGACCTTTTAGAACTAACACCCAAAAAAGATGTCCTTTTCAGTAAAGAGGACTGGAATGCAAAAGTAGGAAGTCAAGAAACGCCTGGAGTAACAGGCAAATTTGGCCTTGGAGTACGGAATGAGGCAGGACCTAGGTTAACAGAGATTTGCCAAGATAATGCACTGGTCATAGCAAACACCCTCTTCCAACAACACAAGAGAAGACACTACACATGAACATCACCAGATGGTCAACACCAAAATCAGATTGATTATATTCTTTGCAGCCAAAGATGGAGAAGCTCTATACAATCAGCAAAAACAACACCAGGAGCTGACTGTGGCTCAGATCATGAACTCCTTATTGCCAAATTCAGACTGAAATTGAAAAAAGTGGGTAAAACCACTAGACCATTCAGGTATGACCTAAATCAAATCCCTTATGATTATATAGTGGAAATGAGAAATAGATTTAAGGGGCTAGATCTGATAGACAGAGTGCCTGATGAAATATGGATGGAGCTTTGTGACATTATAGACAGGGATCAAGAGCATCCCAATGGAAAAGAAATGCAAAAAAGTAAAATGGCTGTCTGAGGAGGCCTTACAAATACCTGTGAAAGGAAGACAAGCAAAATGCAAAGGAGAAAAGGAAAAATATAAGCATCTGAATGCAGAGTTCCAAAGAATAGCAAGGAAAGATAACAAAGCTTTCCTCAGCGATCAATGGAAAGAAATAGAGGAAGAAAACAGAATAGGAAAGACTAGACATCTCCTCAAGAAAATTAGAGATACCAAGGGAACATTTCATGCAATGATGGGCTCAGTAAATGACAGAAATGGTCTGGACCTAACAGAAGCAGAAGATATTAAGAAGAGGTGGCAAGAATACACAGAAGAACTTTAGGAAAAGAGCTTCAAGACCCAGATAATCATGATGGTGTGATCACTCACCTAGAGCCAGACATCCTGGAATGTGAAGTCAAGTGGGCCTTAGAAAGCATCACTACGAACAAAGCTAGTGGAGGTGATGGAATTCCATTTGAACTATTTCAAATCTTGAACGATGATGCTGTGAAAGTGCTGCATTCAATATGCCAGCAAATTTGGAAAACTCAGCAGTGGCCACAAGACTGGAAAAGTTCAGTTTTCATTTCAGTCCCAAATAAAGGCAATGCCAAAGAATGCTAAACTACCACACAATTTCACTCATCTCACATGCTAGTAAAGCAATACTCAAAATTCTGCATACCAGGCTTCAGCAATACGTGAACCACAAACTTCCAGATGTTCAAGCTGGTTTTAGAAAAGGCAGAGGAACCAGATTAAATTGCCAACATCCACTGGATCATTGAAAAAGAAAGAGAGTTCCAGAAAAACATCTATTTCTGCCTTACTGACTATGGCAAAGACTTTGACTATGTGGATCACAATAAACTGTGAAAAATTCTGAAAGAGATGGGAATCCCAGACCACCTGACCAGCCTCTTGAGAAACCTATATGCAGGTCAGGAAGCAACAGTTAGAACGGGACATGGAACAACAGACTGGTTCCAAGTAGGAAAAGGAGTATGTCAAGGCTGTATATTGTCACCCTGCTTATTTCACTTATTTGCAGAGTACATCATGAGAAACGCTGGGTTGGAAGAAGCACAAGCTGGAATCAAGACTGCCAGGAGAAATATCAATAACCTCAGATATGCAGATGACACTACTCTTATGGCAGAAAGTGAAGAGGAACTAAAAAGCCTCTTGATGAAAGTGAAAGTGGAGAGTCAAAAAGTTGGCTTAAAGCTCAACATTCAGAAAACGAAGATCATGGCATCTGGTCCCATCACTTTATGGCAAATAAATGGGGAAACAGTGGAAACAGTGTCAGACTTTATTTTTTGGGCTCCAAAATCACTACAGATGGTGACTTCAGCCATGAAATTAAAAGACGCTTACTCCTTGGAAGAAAAGTGATGACCAACCTAGATAGCATATTCAAAAGCAGAGACATTACTTTGCCAACAAAGGTCCATCTAGTCAAGGCTATGGTTTTTCCCGTGGTCATGTATGGATGTGAGAGTTGGACTGTGAAGAAGGCTGAGTGCTGAAGAATTGATGCTTTTGAACTGTGGTGTTGAAGAAGACTCTTGAGAGTCCCTTGGACTGCAAGGAGATCCAACCAGTCCATTCTGAAGGAGATCAACCCTGGGATTTCTTTGGAGGGAATGATGCTACAGCTGAAACTGCAGTACTTTGGCCACCTCATGTGAAGAGTTGACTCATTGGAAAAGACTGTGATGCTGGGAGGGATTGGGGGCAGGAGGAGAAGGGGACGACAGAGGATGAGATGGCTGGATGGCATCCCTGACTCGATGGACGTGAGTCTGAGTGAACTCCGGGAGATGGTGATGTACAGGGAGGCCTGGTGTGTTGCGATTCATGTGGTCGCAAAGAGTCGGACATGACTGAGCGACTGGACTGAACTGAAATGAACTGAGGGATTTTTTAAAAATCAGTTTCTCTTATATCGTCTCATTTTATGTAGATCCCATACTGATAGTCTAAGAATAAATTCAAGTTTTGTTTCCCTCCAAAGCTTAATGTGATCTTCCCAGTTTTGATTGCCTTTTCTCCCAAATGTTTCCATGATATCTTTACATCACAAAGGAGTTATATTATAGTTAACATATTAAGAATTCTTCCTTTTAAACTGTGTATCTTCAGGAAAAATGGTGTATTTTTTATTTTTTATTAATAAATGTGTTCTTGGGACAAATTACATTTACAATAGTATGGTAACAGCCAATGTGGTTGCATATAGTTTCCATTTTAGGTGATATAATGTATTCTAAACTTTGGTTTGTAACTTTTCACTTGTGAAGTTAAATGCTATGTATGAGTGTTGTGTTTCAGTTTCAGTTCAGTTGGTCAGTCATGTCTAACTCTTTGCAACCCCATGGATTGCAGCACACCAGGCTTCCCTGTCCATCACCAACTCCCAGAGCTTGTTCAAAGTCATGTACACTGAGTCTGTGATGCCATCCAACCATCTCATCCTCTGTCATACCCTCTCTTCCTGCCTTCAGTCTTTCCCAGAATTAGGGTTTTTTCAAATGAGTCATTTTTTCACATCAGGTGGCCAAAGTATTGAAGGTTCAACTGCAGCATCAGTCCTTCCATGAATATTCAGAACTGACTTCCTTTTGGATGGACTGGTTGGATCCCCTCGCAGTCCAAGCAACTATCAAGAGTATTCTCCAACACTACAGTTCAAAAGCATCAGTTCTTCAGCGCTTATCTTTCTTTATAGTGCAACTCTCATATCCATACATGACTACTAGAAAAACCATAGTTTTGACTAGATGGACCTTTGCTGGCAAAGTAACATCTCTGCTTTTTAATATGCTCTCTAGGTTGATCATAGCTTTTCTTCCAAGGAGCAAGTTTCTTTTAATTCCATGGCTGCAGTCACTATCTGCAGTGAATTTGGAGCCCAAGAAAATAAAGTCTCTTACTGTTTTCATTGTTTCCCCATTTCTTTGCCATGAAGTGTTGGGAACAGATGCCATCATAGTTTTCTGAATCCTGAGTTTTAAGGCAGCTTTTTCACTCTCCTCTTTCATCTTCATCAAGAGGTTCTATATCTTCTCTTCAATTTCTGCCATAAGGGTGGTGTCATCTGCATATCTGAGATTATTAATATTTCTGCTGGCAATCTTGATTCTAGCTTGTGCTTCATCCAACCCAGCATTTCACATGATGTAATCTGCATATAAGTGAAATAAACAGGGTGACAATATACAGCCTTGACATAACCCTTTCCCAATTTGGAACCAGTCTGTTGTTCCATGTCCATTTCTAACTGTTGCTTCCTGACCTGCATACAGATGTCTCAAAAGGCAGGTAAGGTGGTCTGGTATTCCCATCTCTCTAAGAATTTTCCACAGTTTGTTGTGATCAACAGTCAAAGGCTTTGGCATAGTCAATTGAGCAGGAGTAGATTTTTTTCTGGAAGTGTCTTGCTTTTTCAATGATCCAACAGATGTCAATTTGATCTCTGGTTCCTCTGCCTTTTCCAAATCTAGCTTGAATATCTGGAAGTTCACGGTTCACATGTCTGCATGGACATTGAGACTGTCAAGTGTGACATTCTTGTAACCATTGATCAAGGCAATGCTAAACAGATCTTTTTGGGTAAATGTATGCCTGTCCTTTGTTTAAAATAGCTATTGAACAGTGACTGTAAGATCACAATGGTGGTTTTCTCGTCAAATATGAAGCTTTGTTTTGATTTATCAAAAGTATTAGAAACATATGATATTTTTCTCAGCATAGTTTAAAGATGAAAATGCACTTCTTTTTTTTTAATTAAAAAAAAAAGAAAATGCACTTCTAAAGTAAATAGACTTAATGATAAAACCATCAGAGGAAAAAAAAGAGCAATATAGCTGGATTTCTTGTTTCAGATTGCGTGGATTCTATATTCATGTAGATCAAAGTCATTTTTAGGAATACATTTTTTTTTCTTTTTTTTTAATACTACTGAGTTTTCAGTCACAACTTAAGCATTATAGATATTTTAAAAAATGAACATTCAAGGAACTACCTGACATTTGAGAAATGGAATACAAAATAACATCAGTTCAGTTCAGTTCAGTCGCTCAGTCGTGTCCAACTCTTTGCGACACTATAAATTGCAGCACGCCAGGCCTCCCTGTCCATCATCAACTCCTGGAGTTCACTCACACTCACATCCATCCAGTCAGTGATGCCATCCAGCCATCTCATCCTGGGTCGTCCCCTTCTCCTCCTGCCCCCAATCCCTCCCAGCATCAGAGTCTTTTCCAACGAGTCAACTCTTTGCATGAGGTGGCCAAAGTATTGGAGTTTCAGCTTTAGCATCATTCCTTCCAAAGAAATCCCAACATAGGAAGATCATTTAATGTGCAGTTGTTGGCACAAAATAACACACAAGCTAAAGATAGTAGTGTATTTCTCCTTGCCATTATGCCTTGTGTTTATTTCAATTGCACACTTAAAAATGTTTACTCTTTTCTTTCATATAATAATTTTGTGAGATGGGAAAGTTCCATATTTTACAATCACTATATAAAGGCCCAAAGCAAGTGCTGTTTAGAGACACCACAAACACAGCCAAATCACACAACCAAGAATTCTGACCTCTTTCAGGAAAAACAACAATATAAAACAAACAGAAAAGAATTGAAAAATCATGGAAAAACTAATATTTGAGGAAATAGATTCGCTCTAACAGGACAAAAAGAGTAATACCTTATACTGTGATAACTACAAAAGATGTATCAGAAGCAGTGATTATACAAATACAAACTTCTATCAACAACAACAAAAAAACCTCTGAAAATCTGTGCTTAATATCATAATTGACTACAGTAGTGAGCTGTAGTCAAAACTGTTGAATGGAGAAAGATGCTCATACATAAATATAAATGAATAAATAAAAAAACAAAGAGAAATTAACAGTCCTAAGATTTGTTTTTAAAATATATTACAGATCTGAAGATAAAAGGAAGTTTCATTTTTTTAAATGAGGAATTAAAAATTACCAAGAATTTAAAGGGACACCAGTCTACTGATGACCATGCTTTTAGCTGTGCCATACCTGAACTACAAGTTTTGTGTCATCCACCATCATCCATGAAACAAAAACAGCTAACTTGTAAGCTTGAAAATAGGGTAAACATCTCAGTTCTTAGCAGGCTTTAATATGTTTCATTTTATTCATCACTTTAGATTACTGTATTGGTAAGTATGGTGCATGCTGTGACATTCTCTTTAAGCTCATATAACACTTCATGGGAAATAGATGGGGAAACAGTGGAAACAGTGTCAGATTTCATTTTTGGGGGCTCCAAAATCACTGCAGATGGTGACTGCAGCCATGAAATTAAAAGACACTTACTCCTTGGAAGAAAAGTGATGACCAACCTAGATAGCATATTCAAAAGCAGAGACATTACTTTGCCAACAAAGGTCTATCTAGTCAAGGCTATGGTTTTTCCAGTGGTCCTGTATGGATGTGAGAGTTGGACTGTGAAGAAAGCTGAGCACCGAAGGATTCATGCTTTTGTACTGTGGTGTTGGAGAAAACTCTTGAGAGTCCCTTGGACTGCAAGGAGATCCAACCAGTCCATTCTGAAGGGGATCAGCCCTGGGATTTCTTTGGAAGGAATGATGCTGAAGCTGAAATTCCAATACTTTGGCCACCTCATGCGAAGAGTTGACTCATTGGCAAAGACTCTGATGCTGGGAGGGATTGGGGGCAGGAGGAGAAGGGGATGACAGAGGATGAGATGGCTGGATGGCATCACTCACTCGATGGACGTGAGTTTGAGTGAACTCCAGGAGTTGGTGATGGACAGGGAGGCCTGGTGTGCTGCAGTTCCTGGGGTTGCAAAGAGTTGGAACTGAACTGAAGAATAGTTGGATTATTAAATTGAAAATGTTTGCCATGTATTGAGTGGCAGGAATTTTATACATACATATATACAGTTATGTAACACTAGATACATCATTGTGGTAACATTTCCAAACTCCTAAAATTAAAGAAAAAAAACACAACATTTTAAGATGTAGACACACTATATGAATCAAATGATATTGAAACCACACTTCTTTTTGACAGTATTTCCTGCAAGACTGTAAACATATTTCTTCAGAATTCTGAGGAACTACTGTTTGTGAACATAAAATCTTAAATGATCATTTAAGGGACAGGACATGCAAGAGGTCATACTTTATTCTTTTAAAGTACCTAATCTGTAGAAATTATAAGAGAACATATTCAAAAGAGAAAATAAAAAAAACAAAACAATGTAACTCAAATAAATAGACAAAATGCATGAGATATGAGTAAGATAGATCTGCTTAAAACTATATACAATCTTATAAAGTTATGACCAACCTAGATAGCATATTGAAAAACAGAGACATTACTTTGCCAACAAAGGTCCATCTAGTCAAGGCTATGGTTTTTCCAGTGGTCCTGTATGGATGTGAGAGTTGGACTATGAAGAAAGCTAAGCACCAAAGAATTGAAGCTTTTGAACTGTGGTGTTGGAGAAGACTCTTGAGAGTCCCTTGGACTGCAAGGAGATCCAACCAGTCCATTCTGTAGGAGATCAGCCCTGGGTGTTCTGAAACTCCAGTACTTTGGCCACCTCATGCGAAGAGTTGACTCATTGGAAAAGACCTTGATGCTGGGAGGGATTGGGGGCAGGAGGAGAAGGGAACAACAGAGGATGAGATGGGTTGGATGGCATCCCCGACTTGATGGACGTGACTTTGAGTGAACTCCGGGAGATGGTGATGGACAGGGAGGCCTGGCATGCTGCAGTTCATGGGTTTGCAAAAAGTCGGACACAACTGAGCGACTGAACTGAACTGAATTCAAATACCAGAGTAATTTATTAAATAGAAGATGATGCTTTGGGAGAGGGAAGAGAAGAGTAGAAAAAGAAGATTAATTGTTTTCATTTGGTTCATTTTAGCTTTATTAAGTAGATTTAAAAATTTAAAGCTAATAATTAAAAGATATATATCTGCATATCAATATCTATCTTACAAACCATTATGAGACCAAGAATGAAACTGAAAAATTAGAAACAAAGGCAGAAATGGAGAGAATAATGAGAAAACTTAAAACATTAAAAAACAATATATATAGCAGAAATAATTGCAAACATTTTTTTTAATGAAAATAGGTCTAAATTCATACTGAAAAGGCAAAGCCTCACAGGCTCAGAAAAATCTGTTTTAAGAAGAATAACTAAAAATTACAGAAGTGTTAGCAATAAAGACAGGCTTCCCTGGTAGCTCAGTTGGTAAAGAATACACCTGGTATGCAAGAGACCCTGGTCTGATTCCTGTGGTTTAAAGTTCCCTTGAAGAAGGGATGGTTTACCGATTCCAGTATTCTTGGGCTTCCCTAGTGCCTCAGATGGTAAAAAAATCCACTAGCAATGCAGGAGATGTGGATTTGATCTCTGGGTTGGGAAGATCCCCTGGAGGAGGGCATGACAACCTACTCCAGTATTCCTGCCTGGAGAATCCCCCATGGACACAGGAGCCTGGTGGGCTATAGTACATGGGGTTGCAAAGAGTCAGACATGACTGAGAGACTAAGAACAGCACAGCACAGCAATAAAAATATATAAATATTTTTAAAAATTATTAAAAGGACATTAATATGGAAATCTTAATGAGCCTTAATATAATTAGTGATGCAAAACATTAGAAGAGAAAACCACTTATATTGATCAAGATATGAGAAGATTGTATTTGTTAGGCTAGGTATCATGCAACAAATTTTTATATTTCATCCAAGTTACAATCTAACTGATGTTTACTGGTAGGTTTATACATGATAATTCAATTATCTCTGATCTTTCCATCTTTTCTTCCTTCAATTTTCTACCATTTCCTTGAGGAGCCCTCTTTCTCCTTTATATTTTGATGAAAGAGGAGAAAGAATTTAAAAAATACATATTTACAAATAGTTATATATGAATATATATTGTCCATACAAATGCATATATATATATATATAAACATAGCTTGCATTACATTGTCTCAAAATGCAAAAAAACCACTTATATACATTCAGTCACTACTTTTATAATACCATAAAAATGGTTCAGAGAATCCTGTCTGAGTCAAAGTTACAACTCCAATTAAGTATTCTGTTTTTGTTGGGTAGGTGGTTTTGCCTTAATCAAAAATCAAAAACAAAAACAAACAAACAAACAAAAAAAACACAACAAAAAAGTTTGAACAGCATGAAAAGAACCTGTTACAGCAGATGAGATTTAGTTTTTGTTGTACAGTCAGTAAGTTTATTAGACTCTTTGTGACCCCATGGACTGTAGCATGATGCCAGGTTTCCCTGTCTACCATTTCCTAAAGTTTGTTCACACTCATGTCCATTGAGTCAATGATGCCATCATCCAAACATCTTATACTCTGTCTTCCCCTTCTCTTCCTGCCTTCAATCTTTTCCAGCATCCAGGTCTTTTCTAGTAAGTTGGCTCTTCTCTTAGGTGGCCAAAATACTGGAGCTTCGGCTGCAGCATAAGTCCTTCCAATGAATATTTAGGATCGATTTCCTTTAGGCTTGACTGGCTTGATCTACCTGCTGCCCAAGCACTGTCAAGAGTCAGCTCCAACATCACAGTTCAAAAATGTCAATTCTTTGGTGCTCAGCGTTCTCTATGTTCCAACTCTCACATCCACGTGACTACTAGAAAAGCCATAACTTTGTCTACATGGACCTTTGTTGGCAAAGTAATGTCTCTACTTTTTAATATGCTGTCTAGGTTTGTCAGGGCTTCCCTTTTGGCTCAGCTGGTAAAGAATCTGCCTGCAATGCTGCAGACCTGGGTTGGATCCCTGGGTTGGGAAGATCCCTTGGAGAAGGGAAAACCTATGCACTCCAGTATTCAGGCCTGGAAAATTCCATGGACTGTATAGTTTATGGGGTCCCAACGAGTCGGACACAACTGAGTGACTTTCATACATCCTAGATTTGTCATAGTTTTTCTTTCAAAGAGAAAGTGTGTTTCAGTTTCATGGCTACAGTCACCATCTGCCATGACTTTGGAGCCCAAGAAAATAAAGACTGTCACTGTTTCCATTTTTTCCCCATATGAAACTCCAGTACTTTGGCCACCTGATGCAAAGAGCTGACTCATTTGAAAAGACCCTGATGCTGGGAAAGATTGAAGGCAGGAGGAGAAGGGTGTGACAGAGGATGAGATGGTTGGATGGCATCACTGACTCAATGGACATGAGTTTAAGTAAACTCCAGGAGTTGGTAATGGACAGGGAGGCCTGGCATGCTGCAGTTCATGGGTACACAACTGACAGACTGAACTGAACTGAACTGATTTGCTATGAAGTGATGGGAACAGATGCCATGATAGTTTTCTGGATGCTGAGTTTTAAGCCAGCTTTTTCACTCTCCTCTTTCACCTTCATCAAAAGGTTCTTTACCTCCTCTTCACTATCTGCCATTAGGGTGGTATCATCTACATATCTGAGTTTGTTGATATTTCTCCTGGAAATCTTGATTCCAACTTGTGAGTCATTCAGCATGACACTTCATATCATGTACTCTGGATAGAAGTTAAACAAGCAGGGGGACAATATACAGTCTTGACATACTACTTTCTTAATTTTGAACCAGTCCATTTTTCCATATTCAGTTCTAACTATTGTTTATTGACCTGCATACAGGTTTCTAAGGAGGTAGGTAAGGTGGTCTGGTATTACAATCTCTTTAACTCTTTTCCAGTTTGTTGTGATCCACAGAGTCAAAGGCTTTAGCATAGCCAATGAAAAAGATGTTTTTCTGGAATTCTCTTGCTTTTTCTATGATCCAATAGATGTTGGCAATTTGGTCTCTGGTTTCTCTACCTTTTCTAAATCTAGCTGTACAACTGAAAGTTCTCAGTTCAAGTACTAAAGGATTTTGAGCATTACCTTGCTAGCATGTGAAATGAGTGCAGTTGTACAGCAGTTTGAACATCTTTGTCATTGTCCTTTGGATCTAGAATGAAAACTGACCTAATTAAAAGTATTTATAGTCTTTAAAATAATCAGCTTAGTTAGTTGTCATTTTTACCCCAATGTTCTTAGAAATAAGCAGCATTAGTATGTTAGGCTTCATTTTACTACATTTGTATTCAGGTTAGAGGGACTGAATGAATAAAATTTTCTCGCATTCTGATTATTCAGACAAGTACTCTAACTCATAGAGAAGGAAATGAGATGTTATCACCTCATTGTTCACGTCTTCATTACTGGCAGAGAAACATAAGACACGCATGAGCTTATAATACACAACTCACACTGTTTTTCTGTTTCCTCATTTATGAGCTTTTTGAGGAAAAGACCAACTTTTTAATATCTTTGTACTTCCAGTGCCCACCACAGTACCTGAATATAATGGACTTTGGAATTATTCATTTGAGGAACTTCATAGAAGAAGACTAGGCCCAAAACAGGATATATATATATTTTTTTAA
This sequence comes from Oryx dammah, assembly GCF_014754425.2. Taxonomy (NCBI): domain Eukaryota; kingdom Metazoa; phylum Chordata; class Mammalia; order Artiodactyla; family Bovidae; genus Oryx; species Oryx dammah. Next base: position 81,649,726 of record NW_024070211.1, read on the forward strand.
AGAAGATTAATGGTCTCTTCACCTTCCTTCCTTTACCATATTTATTCCTAATAGAACTCCTAGCCCTTGACTATTAAAATACATTTGTCCTATTTCATCTAACATTAGCTAAATATTTATTTCAATAAGTAGGAATATCAGTGTCAACATTAACCTTGACAGTGAGACACTATGTATGTTAATTGCCAGTTGTTAATTTTTTTTCCAATGCATTTTTGAAAAAATCTTCCTATTTTATACCAATATCTGTGTGCAGATATTTTTTTACTGAAATGCTGAACCTCCTGACAGAGATGATAATTTTTTTCTAGTCAACAACTGGCCTTCTCCTATATGTGGTAAAATATTAAAGAATTTAAGTATTCACATTGATAATTCATTAATCTGACCTCTAGCAAAATGTGGATTTCTGGAGTTTAGTCTGCCTCCACGCGCAAGCTACCACATGATTTATATGTCCTGCAATGAATCCTGCTTTCCAATCTTCTTTCACCAATTTTACTCTCTGATCAGTCTTTTCTGTCATTCTCTCTGGAGTCTCATTTCAGTCTGCCTCATAAAAAATATATTAGTTATCATCCTAAAATACTCTCAGCTTCTGTTTCTGTGCCCATCTACATGCAGACTGCTCTAACAGGCGTCACTGGCTCAGCTAGCTTGAGTTTACTCGGGTCCAAGATTATTATTCAAGGTAGCTTCTCTGGGCCCCAGTGATCCCTTGGCCTTGTGCTAATGGGTTTTCTCCTAAAGATGCAAATAATCGCTGCCTAAATTCCTGTTTTAATTGTCTTAAAATGAGGCAATCTGGCATTCTTGCAGAGCCATAAATAATCCTCTAAAAGTACTTGCAGAAATGCTCTATCAAGTTTTTTTTTTTTTTTTCTGGGCTTGAATGATAAAAACGTTCAGTGCTAAGTTGCCACCATAAACCAGATCACATCTGTAGAAGGGGGTTTGCTGAAGGAAGCTTCTCCCAATTCTTTCCCTTTACTCCATGTATAAAAGACACTGTCATTCATTAATATTACTTTTGTAGTGATGTGAGGATATGAATACTATCCAAAGAGCCAATGTCAAGCTAGAAATTTATGAAAATTAAAGTGAGGATTCATTTCTGCTGCAGTCAGGTAAATCTTGCTAATTTTTTAAAACCATACTGAGAAAAATACAATCTATTACTATTTAAATATATTTTTCACAACTATCCAAGACTGCACTTCAAGCACTTTGGTGATTTATACTTGGAATTATGGGAGTAAATAGGGTTAAATCAGAGTGATAAAGAGTTCCTGATTAAAATTTCAATTTGACTACTACCTATTAAACATAATGTCAGTTTAGTTCAGTTACTCAGTCATGTCTGACTCTTTGTGACTCCATGGACTGCAGCACACCAGGTTTCCCTGTCCATCACCAACTCCCAGAGCTTGCTCAGACTCATGTCCATTAAATCAGTGATGCCCTCCATCCTCTGTCTTCCACTTCTCCTCCTGCCTTCAATCTTTCCCATCATCAGGGTCTTTTCCAATGAGTAAGTTCTTCATATCAGGTGGCCAAAGTATTGGAGCTTCAACATCAACATTAGAGATCTCTAGTCTTCCCCATTCTATTGTTTTCCTCTATTTCTTTGCATTGATCACTTAGAAAGGCTTTCTTATCTCTCCTTGCTATTCTTTGGAACTTTTCATTCATATGGGTATATCTTTCCTTTTCGCCTTTGCTTTTTGCTTCTCTTCTTTGCTCAGCTGTTTCTGAGGCCTCCTCAGACAATCATTTTGCCTTTTTGCATTTCTTTTTCTTGGGGATAGTCTTAATCCCTGCCTCTTGTACAATGTCACAGACCTCCATCCATAGTTCTTCAGGCACTCTTTCCATCAGATTTAATTCCTTGAATCTATTTGTCACTTCCATTGCATAACTGTTAAGGGATTTAGGTCATACTTGAGTGGTCTAGTGATTTTCCTTACTTTCTTCCATTGAAGTCTGAATTTGGCAATGGATTCATGATCTGAGCCACAGTCAGCTCCCGGTCTTTTTTTTGCTTACTAATAGAGCTTCTCCATTTTTGGCTGCAAAGAATATAATTAATCTGATTTTAGTATTAACCATCTGATAATGTCCAAGTGTAGATGACACATAATGTAGTGGACTCATTACAGAAAATTAAATGCAAGAAAAAAAGGTGTCAGTGTTAACCATGCCACAATATTTATAACTGACATTTATATTTATCATTATGTACTCAGATGTATAATTTCTGAAGCATAGTAAGAACTCAATAAATATTTTTGAGCACATGAACTAATGAATATAACTTCTGATATCATCCTTAGTTCCCCTGACCAAAAAAACAAATAATAATAATAATAACATTGCATATAGTTCATAGGCATTCACCTAGACAGCAATTTGACATTCCTTCAGAAATCAAATTTCTGCCATCTGAGCCATCTGGAATGGAATCAAGAACCCTATATACTGCTTGTGAGAATGTACACAAGCATTCAAAAATGGGTAACTCTGATATAAATATCAAATAGTATACTGTTTAAAAAGGTGAAAAAGATGCAAAACAATACTTATCAACATTATTGAATGTGAGTAAACAGAAAAACAAGTTTCAATAAAGTAATAAATTCATTTCCACTACAATTTTATATCACATTTTATACCTTGATAAATATAGATTTTTCATTAAGAAGACCATGATGAACAGTGAATCCTGGAGAAGAAGCATGACTGGTCATCCTTAAAGTGTATATGGATTATTTAGTGAGCCAGACACAGTAAGGGCTCATCAATGGGAAAAAAAAAAAAAAAAGCTGATTAAACATTCTTTGATGAGTGAAAGAGAAGCACATTACAAAAATACAGAACTGCAAAAAATTCAGCTATCCTATTCAGTCCTGTTATTTTAGGAAACTTTATTTAAAGCATTTATAGAAGTAAGTTTCTTCCTTAGTTTAATGATTTCTGAGGTAAATATATATATATATATATACATATATATATATATACATATATATACATATATATGTATATATGCACACACATACATATATATTAGAATAACTAACTTCAGTAACTTGAGTTATTTCTTAAACTCTACTATCCAAAAGTACTTCTTAATATCAAATCCAAAATGTTGCCAAGCAATAAGCTGATAAATTATCCATGCAAATATTTAAATATTTAACAACTTATTGTTCAACTTTTTTTTTTTCATGGTCTCTACTCAATGTCTACAAAGTTTTCTGGGGCACAATTTTTCTGCATTGTCTGTGTCAATAAGAATTTCTGAATCTCTTACAAACAATATCGGAATACTATTAGTATTCTACCATTAGTCTGCTGAATGTAGAAACAAGTCAATCAAACATTAATTATTAATTTCCATTTAAGGTCTGAATGAAATATACTAATTTATATCCCTGGCTCAAACAACAGAAAATTTGGATAAGATATTAGAAACATTGTTCAGACAGCAAACAACTGATAGTGCAGGATAGTGGTACTTCAGTGAAGAGCAATAGATGAAGTGACTCTCTGGTTGCCCTGTCTTTGTTCCTAGAGGCAATTTCAGGACTATAGTGTAGGAAGAGAAAAACTACAAAGAATATGGTATTCACTAACATGAATACAGATCAAAGTTTATGGAGGCCACAAGTGGCTATAATCTTTTGCACAATAATGGAGACAGGTTGTTGAACAGGGGGAAATGTAATGAGATTTGAAGAGGACACCTTCAATTCTCAAGCTGAGTACTAATAAAAGTATTTGTTAAAGAAAAACACACAATGTTCAGGAAAGACCTACCAGAAAAGAGGAAACTGAACAGTTTCAAAACTGAACATGGCTGGGATTATTAATTCATATTACCACTAGTCAAAATGAAAAAAATCTTCAAAAATAAGGTGTCTAATAGAGCTCTCCAAAAATATCATCTCAGCAATCGAGCTCAATTAGCCCTAGATTAAAGACTACTCTGCACTGATCTAACAAAGTTTAAACACAAACCCCAAAAGTATTAAACAAGTGCAAGTAGCTTAACTATATTGCAAAACAATGTTAAATGCAACTTAAATAAATACGATCTACTAGCAAGAATCCAAAAAGATTCTTACTGTCCAGTATCAAAATTTCCAGTCATATTAAGAAAAAAAAGGGCTTTCCAGGTGGTTCAGTGGGTAAAGAATCCACCTGCAATACAGGAGGTACAGGAAACATGGGTTTGCTCCTGGGTCAGGAAGATTCCTTGGGGGAGGGTATAGCAATCCACTCTAGTATTCTTGCCTGGACAATCCCGGGACAGAGGAGCCTGTCAGGCTATAGTCCATGGGGTCTCAAAAAGTTGGATAGGAATGAAGTGACTGAGCACACACACAGGAAAAGGAAACTGGGAAATGTGACCCATAACTAGGGTAAAGTTTGATCAATACAAGCAGATTCAAAATTACATGAGTGAATAATATTTTTTAATTTTTATTTTTACTTTATTTTGCTTTACAATACTGCATTGGTTTTGCCATACATTGACATGAATCAGCAACGGATGTACATGAGTTCCCAATCCTGAACCCCCCTCCCACCTAGAACCCAATATCATCTTTCTGGATCATCCCCGTGCACCAGCCCCAAGCATCCTGTATCTGTATTGAACATAGACGCAATTCGTTTCTTACCTGATAGTATACATGTTTCAATGTCATTCTCCCAAATCATCCCACCCTCTCCCTCTCCCACAGAGTCTAAAAGACTCATTTATACATCTGTGTCTCTTTTGCTGTCTCGCATACAGGGTTATCATTACCATCTTTCTAAATTCCATATATATGTGTTAGTATACTGTATTGGTGTTTTTCTTTCTGGCTTACTTCACTCTGTATAATAGGCTCCAGTTTCATCCACCTCATTAGAACTGATTCAAATGTATTCTTTTTAATGGCTGAGTAATACTCCATAGTGTATATGTACTACTGCTTTCTTATCCATTCATCTGATGGACATCTAGGTTGCTTCTGTGTCCTGGCTATAATAAACAGTGCTGCAATGAACATTGGGGTACATGTGTCTCTTTCAATTCTGGTTTCCTCGGTGTGTATGCCCAGCAGTGGGATTGCTGGATCATAAGGCAGTTCAATTTGCAATTTTTAAAGGAATCTCCACACTGTTCTCCATAGTTGCTGTACTAGTTTGCATTCCCACCAACAGTGTAAGAGAGTTTCCTTTTCTCCACACCCTGTCCAGCATTTATTGCTTGTAGACTTTTGGATCACTGCCATTCTGACTGGTGTGAAATGGTACCTCATCATGGTTTTGATTTGCATTTCTCTGATAATGAGTGATGTTGAGCATCTTTTCATGTGTTTGTTAGCCATCCGTATGTCTTCTTTGAAGAAATGTTGATTTAGTATCTTTGGCCCATTTTTTTGATTGGGTCATTTATTTTTCTGGACTTGAGCTGCATAAGTTGCTTAAATATTTTTGAGATTAGTTGTTTGTCAGTTGCTTCATTTGCTATTATCTTCTCCCATTCAGAAGGCTGTCTTTTCACCTTGCTCATGGTTTCCTTTGTTGTGCAGAAGCTTTTAATTTTAATTAGGTCCCATTTGTTTATTTTTGCTTTTATTTCCAGTATTCTGGGAGGTGGGTCATAGAGGATCCTGCTGTGATTTATGTTGGAGAGTGTTTTGCCTATGTTCTCTTCTAGGAGTTTTATAGTTTCTGGTCTTACGTTTAGATCTTTAATCCATTTTGAGTTTATTTTTGTGAATGGTGTTAGAAAGTGATCTAGTTTCATTCTTTTACAAGTGGTTGACCAGTTTTCCCAGCACCACTTGTTAAAGAGATTGTCTTTTCTCCATTGTATATTCTTGCCTCCTTTGTCAAAGATAAGGTGTCCGTAAGTGTGTGGATTTATCTCTGGGCTTTCTATTTTGTTCCATTGATCTATATTTCTGTCTTTGTGCCAGTACCGTACTGTCTTGATGACTATGGCTTTGTAGCAGAGCCTGAAGTCAGGCAGGTTGATTCTTCCAGTTCCATTCTTCTTTCTCAAGATTGCTTTGGCTATTCGAGGTTTTTTGTATTTCCATACAAATTGTGAAATTATTTGTTCTAGCTCTGTGAAAAATATCGCTGGTAGCATGATAGGGATTGCATCGAATCTGTAGGTTGCTTTGGGTAGTATACTCATTTTCACTATATTGATCTTCTGATCCATGAACATGGTATAGTTCTCCATCTAGGGACAGATCAACTAAACAGAAAATTAACAAAGAAATGCAAACTTTAAATGATACAATAGACCAGTTAGACCTAATGGATTTCTATAGGACATTCACCCCAAAACAATGAATTTCACCTTTTTCTCAAGTGCTCATGGAAACTTCGCCAGGATAGATCACATCCTGGGCCATAAATCTAACCTTGATAAATTCAAAAAAATTGAAATCATTCCAAGTATCTTTTCTGACTATAATGCATTAAGATGAGGTCTCAATTACAGGAGCAAAACTATTAAAAATTCCAACATATGGAGGCTGAAAAACACGTTTCTGAATAACCAACACATCACAGAAGAAATCAAAAAAAGAAATCAAATTATGCACAGAAATGAATGAAAATGAAAACACAACAATCCAAAACCTGTGGGACACTATAAAAGCACTGCTAAGAGGAAAGTTCATAGCAATACAGGCATACCTCAAGAAACAAGAAAAAGGTCAAATAAATAACCTAACTCTACACCTAAAGCAACTAGAAAAGGAAGAAATGGAGAACCCAGAGTTAGTAGAAGGAAAGAAATCTTAAAAATTAGAGCAGAAATAAATGCAAAAGAAACAAAAGAGACCATAGCAAAAATCAACAAAGCCAAAAGCTGGTTCTTTGAAAGGATAAATAAAATTGACAAACCATTAGCCAGACTCATCAAGAAACAAAGGGAGAAAAATCAAATCAATAAAATTAGAAATGAAAATGGAGAGATCACAACAGGCAACACAGAAATACAAAGGATCATAAGAGACTATCAGCAATTATATGCCAATAAAATGGACAACGTGGAAGAAATGGACAAATTCTTAGAAAAGAACAACTTTCCAAAATTGAACCTAGAAGAAATAGAAAATCTTAACAGACCCATCACAAGCACAGAAATTGAAACTGTAATCAGAAATCTTCAAGCAAACAAAAGCCCAGGTCCAGACGGCTTCACAGCTGAATTCTACCAAAAATTTAGAGAAGAGCTAACACCTGTCCTACTCAAACACTTCCAGAAAATTGCAGAGGAAGGTAAACTTCCAAACTCATTCTATGAGGCCACTATCACCCTAAACCCAAAACATGACAAAGATGCCACAAAAAAAAAGAAAACTACAGGCCAATATCACTGACGAACATAGATGCAAAAATCCTTAACAAAATTCTAGCAATCAGAATCCAACAACACATTAAAAAGATCATACATCATGACCAAGTGGGCTTTATCCCAGGGATGCAAGGATTCTTCAATATCTGCAAATCAATCAATGTAATTCACCACATTAACAAATTGAAAAATAAAAGCCATATGATTATCTCAATAGATGCAGAGAAGGCCTTTGACAAAATTCAACATATTTATGATAAAACTCTCCAGAAAGCAGGAATAGAAGGAACATACCTCAACATAATAAAAGCTATATATGACAATCCCACAGAAAACATTATCCTCAATGGTGAAAAATTGAAAGCATTTCCCCTAAAGTCAGGAACAAGACAAGGGTGCCCAGTTTCACTGCTACTATAACATAGTTCTGGAAGTTTTGGCCACACCAAGCAGAGCAGAAAAAGAAATGAAAGGAATCCAAATTGGAAAAGAAGAAGTAAAACTCTCAGTGTTTGCAGATGACATGATTGATCCTCTACATAGAAAACCCTAAAGACTCCACCAGAAAATTACTAGAGCTAATCAATGAATATAGTAAAGTTGCAGGATATAAAATCAACACACAGAAATCCCTTGCATTCCTATACACTAATAATGAGAAAGTAGAAAAAGAAATTAAGGAAACAATTCCATTCACCGTTGCAACGAAAAGAATAAAAGACTTAGTAATATACCTACCTAAAGAAACTAAAGACCTATTATAGAAAATTATAAAACACTGATGAAAGAAATCAAAGAGGACACTAATAGAGTGAAGCAATTTTTTAAATTGTAAGCTCTAATTAAAATTTTATTGCTCAAACAGAGATCCAGAAAGATAATTTGTGTTAGATGATAATGAGAAAAGATGGGAAAACACAAACCTGGTAAGAGGGATGAGTGATTTAAGAAAAAGACATAAGTAGAAAATCTATTAAAAAAATAATAGCAAAGTATTATAGTGATTACAACTTATATGAAACAGATATCAAAAATGCAGATAATGGGAGGAGGAAGAGAATAGTAGACTAAAACAAACCATATCCATAATCTCATTAAATATTTTCATTGAATGTAGTTCTTTAGAATTATAATGCAATCCACATATGGAATTTCAAATTTTGCAGTACCCACACTTCAATTAAGACAAGATGAATGATGATATTGAGTACCTTTTCATATGTGTATCTTTTTGGTAAATTGCATGTTCAATTATTTTTCCTATATAAATTCTGGGATGTCTGTATTTTTAATATAGATTTATAGAAGTCCATTTACTTTCTGATCATTGAAATGTCTTTATCCTATTACTTAACTTTATGGAGGAGGAGCATGGCAGAATTTTTTCTTCACATTATGCAAAATAATTTAGCAGAATCTTTTTTAACACTATCTACATTTTCTCTCATTTTAGGCTAATTAATTATTCTCAGAGCTTGAGTGGCTAATTTTTACTGTTTACTTTTCAACCTTCTACATTTAGTGTTTAAGCTGAAGAGCACATTGAGGGAAGCAACTGCTAATCGCACATTCCTGGTCTAACAATGCAACTGTGAGAATGAAGAAAAAACTATTTCCAAGGACTGATGATCATGAAAAGAAGAACTTTCTCCTTCAGGTTCTCCTTTGCTAGACTCCATGCTTCAAAAGCTGCTATATAGCCTTTGGCTTGCATCTGTGTTTGCACTTCTTCTTATTGTCTTCCCAATCTACAATTTTCTTCTATTACTCTGCCTCTGATATTTTTGCATTATCAGGATATGCGGGCACCAACATGACAAAAAGAACAAGATGAGAGTTATTCACCTGGCTGCCTCAGAAAGCAGATTATGGTCAATAGGTAAAGTGATTTCTTCCTGCTTAGTACATCAAATAGCTTCTGCAATACTTATAGCATCATATTTTTTTTATTATTTTTTTAGCATCATGTTATATTTAGCCTTTCTTTTCTTTTTTAAGTGACTGCTGGCTGAACTCAGAGCTCATTCATAGACTATAATAAATATAAGGGCACATTTTTTGCCAAGCCTCATATTACGCATTTCACAAGCAATATTTCTTTAAATTCTCGAGATAACATTTGAGGTAAATACCATTATTACCTCCATTTTACAGATGAGAAATTGCTGATTAAAGGTGTTAAGTACATTGCCCAAAGTCACACAGCAAGGTGAAAATAAATGAAAGTAAAAGTCTCAGCAGGGCTTTTATGGGTATGAAATGTATATTGGTAGAATCTCTCCCCTTTGTCTTCATCATTTTCAGTATTCATATTGTTCAAGAATAATTGCCTGAAAAACACTTTTTTAGGGTGATTACTTTTTATCCCATGCTTTGCTCAACACCAAGATTCTTCTCATGACAATAAGTTATCATGGACAGAGAGGAACACACAGTTGGTGACACAGACAGACACAAATCTCCCTGCCCTTCCACAACTCTATAACTTTCATTTTTAAAATTAGTAAAACTATTTAATATTGTCACTTCTGATATTCTTTAAAATTCCAAACCAATAATATAAATCCATATGTAGCTAATTATCCTGAAACACAAGAAAACAATAACAAAAAATTCTGCTTTGTGAATTTTCTTTTATTTTAAATTTGCTCACAATGTCTTAATTTAAGCACATGAAATGAACTTCTTTGTTCAAGATGTGTAAGCAAAAGAGAGAAAACATAAAGCTCTCCATCTCAGAACATTTGTATAAGTAAAATGTAGTTGCTTTTATTAAACTAGACAGATTCATAAAAAGGTAAGTTTAAAAGAGCTGTCCTGAAATCTCAGAACCATGCAGTGCTTCTTATCATTTACTTTTCTTTTTGTAAATACATGAAGGGAAGAGCAACAGCAAAATCATTCCAGACATATTCTGACTGAGACGTGTAGGATGGAGAGAGATTAAATTCATTCAACCACTTAATATTAATATAATCCACCCTAATTTAATGAGTGCTATAATATTCTCTAAGGTGGGAAGTTTTACATCTTGAAATACCTTCAACTTCAAGTAGTTGCTTATCTATATTCAAGATGTGATTTTCTCAACAATTCTGTTAAGTTGTCCTATTAAAAATAATTAAGATTCTATAACACAATATACCTGCTATATGTAACTCTTTAATAGTATATAAAAAGCCAACTAATATTGTAGACTAGCATTAAAGACTGTTCCTGTGAAGAGCCAGATAGTAAATCCTTAAAGCTTTGTGGGCCATACAGTCTGTCATAACTTCAGGGAGTCCTAATTTGGCACAATAGATAGAAAAAGACCAGAAAAAATGACCATGTGAGCTGAAATGATGCAAATAAATCTTAATAATTAATGGGTAAAATTGTGATTGTTTTGTAGCCTCTAAAGTTTTTTTTTTTTGTCAAAACAATACATAGAAAAATTTAAGTGTATAAGAAAATAAAAAATAGTGAAACTAATATTTATTTTAGTACACAGTGATTTCAAGCATTGAAATCATAGAGAATTAAAGTGTTCCGCTGCTACTGCTAATTTGCTTCAGTCATGTCTGACTCTTTGAGATTTTATGGACTGTAGTCCTCCAGGCTCCTCTGTCCATGGGATTCTCCAGGCAAGAATACTGAAGTGGGTTGCCATGCCCTCCTCCAGAGGATCTTCTAAAATGCTCTATTTCTTCTTTAAAAACCCACCTTGATCATGATAGTGTATTGTAGTTTGGGAAGATGTTACTTTTGGGGAAAGGGTGCCTGGGATCTCTCTGCATTTATAGTTATTTGAAAATTAAAGATTGATTAAAATTTTGGGGAGTAGTTTGAGCAATGCTAGCTTTCTTCTTCTTGCTGTATAACTAACTGTAAAAGCGGACAGCTTTTCTGTGCCTTGGTGAACTGCCATGCTTCTTTCTAAGTTTGTATCAGTTCAGTTCAATTCAGTCACTCAGTCGTGTCTGAGTCTTTGTGACCCCATGAACCCCAGTACATTAGGCCTCCCTGTCCATCACCAACTCTCGGAGCCCACCCAAACTCATGCCCATTGAGTCGATGATGCCATCCAACAATCTCATCCTATGTCGTCCCCTTCTTCTCCTGCCCTAAATCTTTCCCAACATCAGGGTCTTTTCAAATGAGTCAGCTCTTTGCATCAGGTGGACAAAGCATTGGAGTTTCAACTTCAACATCAGTCCTTCCAATGAGCACCCAGAACTGATCTCCTTTAGGATGGAGTGGTTGGATTTCCTTGCAGTCCAAGGGACTCTCAAGAGTCTTCTCCAACACCACGGTTCAAAAGCATCAATTCTTCGATGCTCAGCTTTCTTCACAGTTCAACTCTCACATCCATACATGACCCCTGGAAAAACCATAGCCTTGACTAGACACACCTTTGTTGACAAAGTAATGTCTCTGCTTTTAAATATGCTGTTTAGGTTATCATAACTTTCCTTCCAAGGAGTAAGTGTCTTTTAATTTCATGGCTGTAATCACCATCTGCAGTGATCTTGGAGCCCAAAAAAATAAAGTCAGCCACTGTTTCCCCAACTATTTGACATGAAGTGATGGGACTGGATGCCATGATCTTAGTTTTCTGAATGTTGAGCTTGAAGCCAACTTTTTCACTCTCCTCTTTCACTTTCATCAAGAGGCTCTTTAGTTCTTCTTCATTTTCTGCCATTAGGGTGGTGTCGTCTGCATATCTGAGGTTATTGATATTTCTCCTGGCAATCTTGATTCCAGCTTGTGCTTCCTCCAGCCCAGCGTTTCTCATGATGTATTCTGCATAGAAGTTAAATAAGCAGGGTGACAGTATACAGCCTTGAAATACCCCTTTCCCAATTTGGAACCAGTCTGTTGTTCCATGTCCATTTCTGACTGGTGCTTCCTGACATGCATACAGATTTCTCAAGAGGCAGGTCAGGTGGTCTGGTATTCCCATCTGTTTCACAGTTGTCCACAGTTTATTGTGATCCACACAGTCAAAGACTTTGGCATAGTCAATAAGCAGAAATAAATGTTTTTCTGGAACTCTCTTGCTTTTTTGATGATCCAGCAGATGTTGGTAATTTGATCTCTGGTTCCTCTGCCTTTTCTAAAACCAGCTTGAACATCTGGAAGTTCACAGTTCACGTATTGCTGAAGCCTGGCTTGGAGAATTTTGAGCATTACTTTATTAGCATGTGAGATGAGTGCAATTGTGTAGTAGTTTGAGCATTCTTTGGCATTGCCTTTTTTGATATTGGAATGAAAACTGAGCTTTTGCCAGTTTGTATCAGCTTCCAAAAATTCATCCCTTGCTCTTTCAAAGTCATAAAGTATCTCCAAGAGTTAGCTATACATGTAATGGGCCTCTCTTTCAATCATCCATTTTGTACACTGTCACTTGAATGTATCCTTAGGAAACAGGCAGGCAACACAGCACACTATTTTCTGTCTATGTGTGGACTGAGAGTTGATGCTGATTGGTTGACATCTGTGGTATGCATTTTTTATTTACATATTGATTCCCAGACCAAAAAGCTACCAGCAAAGTTATGATTTATGTAATTACAGTTAATGTACCATGTTAATTAAAGATTGTTCTTGGAAGATTGGAGTTATCTAACTAAACTGGTGTAGTTAAAGTCTGTGCACATCAGAACCATACAAAGCAAGGATGGCCAGTACTCAACCCTGCCAGGGCAGGGTGAAAGTAGCTATAGAAAATATATAAACATACAGGCACTGATATGTTCCAGTAAAACTTTATTTACAAAACAGAGAGCTGGCATGATTTGGCCTAGTGGCCATAGTTTTAATCTGCTGTATTATATGACCCAAGCAGCAAGTCTTCTCTGTTTATAAGAGTGAGCCTGCTACAAAATCCTTTCTTGAAAAGCCCCTTATCCAAACCTGGCTTCTGTTCTCAAGAGTGAAATATGCTGTCTGCCTAACATCAGAAGCCAAACAAAGGCCATACTTAATTCTTAGTGATGGGACATATGAGTTGCAGCAATTTATTCTTCATCAATCATGGTTATTTTTGGCATATTCTAGTGCACAGCACTAATACGGGTAACTCCTAAGTCTTCTAGATTTTAAACATCTGTCTTCTTGACTACATGATGTTTACCAAAGTTGCTAACATGATACTTCTCACTTATCATGTCCAACTAACATAATGCCAACTAGGCAGTAATATTCTACAGAAGAGCCATTGAATTCTGGCTTCTCTGGAAGAGTTAACATGCCCTACAGCATGATCATTAATATATACTCTTGGTCATTCTATGTGAATGCTGACTACTTCTGACTCCACCTCACTTATAGGAATGAAAAATAATGTTTTCTTCAGACAATGACTGTATATCATATACTTAGAGTTATGCTAATGTGCTCTAACCTCTTAAACCACAAAACACAGTTGGAGTTATCCTTTAGGTAAACTGCTGATGGTCCATTGTCAAACTTCAGGATCCATCTGGCTTTTATAGGGGCTATACTAGTAAATTAAATGAGAATGTGATAAAGACTATAACTCATGCATTCTTTAAGACTCCCATGGTCTGCTCTATTTAAAACACTGGTCTACGCCATTCCCCCCAACACATGGCTCTAGATTTTGATTTACTACAAGCGTCTTTTAATTTCATGGCTGCAGTCACCATCTGAAGTGATTTTGGAGCCCAAAAAAATAAAGTCTGACACTGTTTCCACTGTTTCCCCATCTATTTCCCATGAAGTGATGGGACCAGATGCCATGATCTTCATTTTCTGAATGTTGAGCTTTAAGCCAACTTTTTCCCTCTCCTCTTTCACTTTCATCAAGAGGCTTTTTAGCTCCTCTTCACTTTCTGCCATAAGGGTGGTGTCATCTGCATATCTGAGGTTATTGATATTTCTCCCAGCAATCTTGATTCCAGCTTGTGTTTCTTCCAGTCCAGCGTTTCTCATGATGTACTCTGCATAGAAGTTAAATAAGCAGGGTGACAATATACAGCCTTGACATACTCTTTTCCTATTTGAAACCAGTCTGTTGTTCCATGTCCAGTTCTCACTGTTGCTTCCTGCCCTGCATACAGATTTCTCAAGAGGCAGGTTAGGTGGTCTGGTATTCCCATCTCTTTCAGAATTTTCCACAGTTTATTGTGATCCACACAGTCAAAGGCTTTGGCATAGTCAAGAAAGCAGAAATAGATGTTTTTCTGGAACTCTCTTGCTTTTTCCATGATACATGAAATTAAAAGATGCTTACTCCTTGGAAGAAAAGTTATGAACAACCTAGATAGTATAATCAAAAGCAGAGACATTACTTTGCCAACTAAGGTCCATCTAGTCAAGGCTATGGTTTTTCCTGTGGTCATGTATGGATGTGAGAGTTGGACTGTGAAGAAAGCTGAGCACCGAAGAATTGATGAGTTTGAACTGTGGTGTTGGAGAAGACTCTTGAGAGTACCTTGGACTGCAAGGAGATCCAACCAGTCCATTCTGAAGGAGATAAGCCATGGGATTTCTTTGGAAGGAATGATGCTAAAGCTGAAGCTCCAGTACTTTGGCCACCTCATGCGAAGAGTTGACTCATTGAAAAAGACTCTGATGCTGGGAGGGATTGGGGGCAGGAGGAGAAGGGGACGACTGAGGATGAGATGGCTGGATGGCATCACAGACTCGATGGACGTGAGTCTGAGTGAACTCCGGTAGATGGTGAGGGACAGGGAGGCCTGGAGTGCTGCGATTCATGGGGTCACAAAGAGGAGGACACGACTGAGCGGCTGAACTGAACTGAACAGTGATGAAGTTGTAGTTGTGAAGGAACAGTTCCGGGAACTTCCTTTGGCCTTTCCCACTACAACTCTTACTCCACAAGAACCTATGGGAGCACGTGGCAGTTTTAATAAGGGTTTCAAAATTCTTTCACACTCTTCTCATTCTCTTTCTTTTAAATCTTAGTAGTTTGTGACCATTTGACCAAGAGAGAACAGTATATGTGGTATTATAGGTCTTTCAGGGCTAGGTCAGGGAAAAGCAAAACAAAATAGGCATTGTGTACCTGCTTCCCATGGGATGCTTGTTCTGGGAGAAACCATCTACCATGTAAAAAGTCCAGATAGCCTGAGAATACCAGGCTAGAGCTCCAGAATGCGCTACTCTAGATGACACCTTCCGCTGAGCTCTTAGCCAAGAGTGAGGATCAACTGTTATCCAGGCAAGTGAAGCAGCATGGATATCTAATCCAGCTCAGCTTTCTGATGACTGCAGCCTCAGCCAACATCTGAGTACACCAGTGTGAGAAGTCCTAACTAAGAACTGCACAGCTAAGCTCTTCCTGAATTCCTGTCCAAAAAAACATAGAAAAAGAAAATGCTTATTTTAGGCACTAAACTTTGGGATGATTTGTTCCATGAAACAAGTACAAGCCAACTAACAAGTGTGCTGTGTGCATGTGCTGAGTCGCTTCAGTAGTGTCTGGCTCTGTGACCCCATGTACTGTAGCCCTCTGAGCTTCTCTGGCCATGGGATTCTCCAGGTAAGAATACTGGAGTGGGTGGCCATGCCCTCCTCCAGGGGATCTTTCTGACCCAGAGATCAGAACGGCGTCTCTTCCGTCTAATCTGCATTGGGAGGTGGGTTCTTTACTATTAGCGCCACCTGGGAAGTCTTAATTGACAAGTAGGATGTGTATTTTAATTAGATATGGGAGGACTTGGGAAATGACTAACAGATGCATTTGTTGGAATAAGTGAAACCAGAGTAAAATAAACCAAGTTTGTTTATTATATAGTATCTCCATTTATTATATCACTAGCATATATTGCCAGGGCATAGTTACTGAGCATTTATAGATTTGGGGGGAGGAAGTGGGGGAATCATTACATATTTCTTATGATGTTACAGGGTGTTGGAGACCCAGCTTCCCATTCAGTTTGTGGGTTTGGGGTCTATAAACTGACTCAAGTTGAACTACCATGGATACTGTTTTTTTATTTCATTTTATAAAGCAAGCAATGTGTTTGCCCACATAGCTTATTCCGAGAAACACTGTGTTTTATTAACAATCACTGTAGAGACGATTGGTCTGTCCCTGGCTTTCATTATACTCTGACTTTGACATATATTCCAATAACTTCAGTCATGCTTCTCCTGACAATTAAAGCTCTGCCACCTGGTCTCTATTTATTTGTCATTCTATCATCTTCCTTTCAATCAGACACCATCATATTTTAAAATCATTCCTAGCCTACAGAGGATAGCCATCACAGATATTTACAATGCTGGTGCACTCCTCACTCACATATTCCTTAGCACTTGGCTAAGTGAATTATACTCAGGGTTCCCATAGGTTTTGAAGATTTATGTACTATATGCACTCTAATTACCCATGTTTGTGAGCATTTTACCTTTCCCTGATGCTTGCCAGGGAATCTCTGCATTTCTCTTTATTTAGTGAAGGAAAACACTTTTCCCAGCATTTCACAAGCCAGCATGTAGTATATTAGGACCATCTCTGAGTGTCCTTCCCAAAGCGTTAAATTCTGTTACAGGGAAGTGTTCCCATATGAAGAAACTCTCTCTTAAATAACTCTATTCTGCCCTTCTGGGTCCAGCACCCTCACATTCAATTTCACATGCACTTTCCAGGTCCTGACTGTAATCTTGGCTAGGTCCTGAAGTTTCTTTGGCGCTATTCATTTTTCTCCTTTAGCAGAAACTTCCCCAGCCAACTTATACTGTAATTTGACCCTAGTTAAGAGTCTTCTGGCAAGGAGCAGAAAGGAGAGTAATGTCTGAGAAAGACACATATTGTATTGCAAGCAGAGGTAACGGCATCATCATTATGCATGGATAAAATGCTTGTCTTTGAACAAACAGAAAGTGGAACACTTCTGAATACCCAAAGAGTTTACATGATCTCTGGTATCAAAGTTCTAGAAACCATTGACCCAGATATCAACATCTTTAATCATGGAGTTCTAGTCTTTCCCTATCAAAGCCCAGATCATATCATAGATGACTTGTTGGAGTTCCTCTAACTTTCTAATTAAAATTCAGAGCCTGTTCTTCACCTTTTCCTCTGCTCTCTAGTATTAGAAAATTAGTTTTTTAATATATTTCCAAGGAGAGATTGTGACTTTCATGTGGTGATTGGTGGTTTAGTTGCTAAGTCATGTCCCATGGACCCCATAGACTACAGCCTGCGGGGCTTCTCTGTCCATGGGATTTCCCAGGCAAGAAGACTAGAGTGGGTTGCCATTTCCTTCTCCAGAAGATTTTCCCAACCCAGGGATTGAACCCATGTCTCTTGCAACTCGTGTATTGGCAGGAGGATTCTTTACCACTGAGTCATCTGAAAAGCCCTATGACTTTCATACATAGCCTTAAAACAAAGATCGAGCACATCTACTTTTGCCTTTTTCCAAAACATTGATTCAACCTAGTAAGAGTCATCTAATCCCATACATTATCTACTTCTTGTCTACTTTTTAAATGCCCGAGACATTATATGGTCCGATGGAAAGAATGTGTACTTCCCACTTGTTTGTGACTGAGAAAAAACTTAACAATTGCATTGTTGTAGCATACCAGGGCTTATTAGTATGCCACTTACTATCAGTAATAAGAGTCACAATACCAGCCAACCAGCAAGTAGTCCACTGGAACTCATTTTACAGGTTCACTCTTTACAATCACTCTTGGCACCCACTGACTTAGGTCAGAGTCCTTAGAAATATCTAAGATAGGAATTTGCATGCAGGAGCCATACTAGGGAGGATATTGGGATACCGCCTGAAAGGAAGTGAGGGGAGCATGACTGGAGAGAAGGATAAGCTGAATGTGATGCAGATATAAATAGGTCTCAGCCAGTCCCACACTCATCTATGGATTGGTTTGGAATTACCCTAGCTTAAAGTAATGGTTTCAGGGCTTCCAGACTGCATGCACCAATGCAAAGTGACCTCAGTAACATGCATGACCTAGGGAAGGGCAGCTTCCTTAGGCTGAAGGTAATTTCCAAAGTGAACCAATAATGAACAACCTGCAGCAAATATTCATGACTACCGGAAGAATGAATGTCTCCATTCTGAAAATGCGATCTGAGCACCTATGTAAAGAAAGTAATGCACATATTCTTTGGAGAATCTGTTTTCAGCACAGAACTTTAGGTTGCAAATGACTCTGTCAAAGAGGGCTTATGATGATTGTGGCAGGGTGAAAGTATATAGCAAACAGAGTACAGAGAGCATGTATATCTAAATTAAAGAGAGAAGACAGTACCCACAGCTGTTCCCAGTAAAAGTAATGTAATCAACTAAGATTTTGACGTTTGTCATAAAATACAAAACTTGTATACTTAAAATGATATTAGTTTGAACAAATGTAAATGTAAGAATCAAAAGTTGTCTTTAAGTAGCCTTCAAGTAAGGCTCCTTCCTACATGCCAGCATAGAAGAGTGTGGGAATCAAAAGAGAAATGGGGACTTCTCTGAGCTCAGTAGTAAAGAATCCACTGGTTTGATCGCTAGGTTGGGAAGATCCCATATGCCAGGGAGCATCTAAGCCCATGCACCACAACTATTGAGGCTGTGCTCTAGAGCTTGGGAACCACAACTACTGTGTTCACATGCTCCACAAAAAGAGAAGCCATGGAAATGAGAAGCCCGCACACTGCAAGGAAGAGTAGCTCCAGCTCATTACAACTAGAGAAAAGCCCACGCAGCAACAAAGACCCAGCACAGTCACCAATCAAAATCAATCAATACATACAATTCTACAAAAATATGAGAACTAATACAACGGGCATTTTTGAGAGAAAAGACAGCCTAACCAAAGCTTTACAGGAAAAAAAAAACCCTTATATTTCCTCCCCAATTAGAGCTCTCATCACATACTTTGTGGAACAGAAATCACAATCTCGCTAAAGGGTGTACCAAAGGGAGATAGTTGCCATGCTCTCTGGGCAGATGTAATTATCCATTTATAGCCCATACTGAATAATCAAGTTAATGAATGCCTGTGGGATGCTTATACTTCTCAACTTAGGCTAGACCAACTCTGCCAAATTGTGGCAGTTAGTTTTCTGTGATCCACAACAGACAAAATCAGGTAGATGCCAATCCAGCTACAGTTTTCTAAGTCGTAGCCTTGACTCTGTCTAGACTGGCTACATGTAAAAATCATTGCTGCAGTAATAAGGATTTTGATCATATTTAACTGTTAAAGAGATGAAAAAGCAATTTGGAATGAAATTGTGTTAAAATAAACTACACTGAAAGACTCAGAAATACTTTAGTAACATACAAGCTGATAAAAGATTTTTATTGGCAGGAATTTGGAAAGAGGAAGCATTAGAATCTTGCTCTGTGTTGGAAACAATGCAGGGCTAGGACTTTATTGCATCATGATCAGTTCAGTTGTTGCATTAATTAGTGAGCTTGACACTCACTGATATTTGTTCAGTGAAGTTAACACATGCCTCAGCAATACTTCAAAGTAATTGTCTCATGGGTCTCCAAAGCCTTGTGTCTCTAATTTTCTTAATTCTAAAACATGTTCTGCTTTGGCATTTGGCTTTAGGCTTGTCATACCCATCCTTTCCTTGTTTGTGACCTATCTTATACAGCTCTGTCCATTTAATGCCATTTCCTCCCACCTATTGCCTCAGACAGGTCTTCCTTCAATGTTCTCTTTCTGTCCTAAGTTCAGCTAAGGCTTTTTATCATACAACATTGACCTTCAAATCCATGCAGTGGAGCCCTTTTTCTTCTCTATTGATTGAAAGCAGAAGAAAAAAAATGTCCACCCTGTCAGCTCGTTGCTATCCTTAATGGATTTCCATTGCTTATAACTTTGGCTGTCTAAATTTAAAGTCACGCTCTCAACTCTGGAATTCAAAAAGTCTACGTGAATGTCCAGTGTCATTTAATTAATACAGAGAGTTTATGAAGAAATATCAACTTGCAATAATATCAACATGTAACAACTTCATTTATGCAAACATTGCTATGCAGTAAGTCTCAATATTTTGAAATTGTCAGTAAATTTATAGCCATTTCTCAGTAACTGGAGAGTTTTATTTCCATATTTAATATGCTGTTCCCTTATTTTGAAAAAATTTCACATTAAACTAGTTTCAAACTTTTTTCCTCTCTCCCACCATGCCAGGTAAAATTTCTTGCGGCTTTAGTGTTTTGAACAAGGAGCAGAGAGAGGGAAGATCTGACAGTATCACTATTTACACACTCCCTTCTTTTTCTTGTGCTAGTTAGTCTAGTTGGAAGATGGAGTAAAGAGGGAACATGAGTCTTCCTTGACTTAACTGGGAGTAGTGGTAATCTGGTTGAGTTGATTATTGCTGTTTCCCTGAATAACTGAAACTGGCTACTCTTACTTTCTACCTCATAATTACCTAAATGCTGACTTTCTTAGGAACTACACTTACTGGGTATTAAAAATCTCTTCCAAAGTGGTATTCAATTGCCCAACTTCTTAAAGTCAGAGATAAAGATCTGTTTAGCCCTGTTCTGAGGCTATTCATCACCCACCACCATCAGCATCAGTCTATCCCCAAGCCTTTTCCTAATGGATTCCCTTCTTTCTCTTCAGTAGACATTGCCAAACAGTGAGGGGGATAGGGTCTACTCAGCTCTCTCTTTCTTAACTCTGCCATCTCTCTCGAAGTCTTTCTGCCTGCATAGTACATGAGCAGAAGGCAAGTGCAGAGCCTAAGAAGACAGCCACTGGAGAACAAAATTCTCCCTCCCTTTCCTTTGGGAGCCCATTCTTAAAAAGCTTTTCTCTTGGCTTTGGAAAGGAAAGTGCTTTTATCCAATAACATTTATAGCATTCCCACGAGCCCTCATTGCAGGCTCATCTGATTCACATTTCTTTATTATACTGCCTCCTCTGTGTGGGTCACACTTTTGGGGAGATAAGAAAATGCCTACTCAGCTTTATTTAACAGTGAGAAGTAAAACCAGAATCATGTTTCTAACCCTTTGTCCGTTAAGGGAAGCATAATAAAGAAAACTCACCAGGCATGGGCCAAGAGGGATGGACATGTACTAGAGCTGACAGATCTTAAAGTAGATCAAAGTCAAGAGGACTGGCTGAGAGCTAGAGAAGTCTGGCAAGATTGCTGCCAAAGGAAGAAGAGATAGTGGGAGACAACTAATGTTAAAGTTAGGACCAAAGTAAGCTGATTCCTCTGAAATGTCAAAAGGAAGTCCATCACATATGAAAACCATATATATAGCAATTTAAAAATAAACTTAAAAATTAATAATTTGATGTTTTGAGTAGATCTAAATGTTCATACATCAATTGTATTTCTTAGGCCAGTACAAATTAGGTCAGAAAAAAATGGGCACAAGTGGCAAGTATACAATAATCCTAAGAGCATTAATAAAGTGTAAACACTCTGACATGCCACTAACTGAAAACTTCACATCCAGCTCTTTCTAAATCTTCCACAGATGGAGATGAAGGGTTCTGCAGATTCCTGCTTAGGTCTGCACATCAAGACTGGGTTTATACCACTTTTAGTTGTTTAGGTGCCACCTCTGCTGCAAGTCTTTTCTACCACGTACACTGGCATGACAGTTGCGGCTCTAGTCCAACATCTAGGCACACTTTCTGCCACTGTAGATGTGAATACTTAGCATTCTTCTTGCGATCATCACTGCCAAAGTAACTTTCTAGGTTTGGTCTTAAAATAGTAGTGCTTTGTGCCCTTTATCTCATTTAGAAACCTTAGCTATACAGCATTTCAACTGTCTTCCAAATTTCTTTGTCCTGATCCAAAGATGCTGGTGTGGGAGAAAAAATAGCATCTGTGTAGCAGAGATACTGAAATTGTCTTCATACCCACCACTGGTTAGACCCTCTTTCCCTTTCTAGCACACAGTCTGGAGGACTGTGAGCAACTTGATTATAAAGCAGGTTAGGTGTGTTAGTTCTGGTGACTTAGGAGATCTACTTAGTTGCCATGAATCATCCTAAAAATGAATCCCAGTGATTCTGTCCCACAAACCATACAGACATTTTAGATTTTGCAACCTGTGAAAATCTTTAGGTCTTCACTCATAAATCCGTGTCTCATGTATTTTCACTTTCCTTAAAGTAAAAACACATGTGTGCACTTATATACACAACATAAAAAATTCCAAAAGCCAAGAGCATATTCAGTGAGGAAACAGTCTAAAAATAAAAGTGATATAAAGCACTGAGAAAGAACAATTAGGCCAGCCCAGCATATTTCAAACACTTTTTCCCTATAAGGCATGCTGTCAAAATAATTCCCTACTGATGCTACAACTAAAAATCTTTCTTTTTATTGTTTTTCACATTTTAGAAAAAGCTAAAAGCCGATTGGATCTGATCATGTATAAAGATAATCTTTTCCAATTAACACAAAGCTGTTCTAATTGATTACTTTCTAATTAATTACTGTTAATGGGAAATTATTCTATCAAATGAGTTAACATCAGAGAAAATATTTTCCAATAATTTGGTGTTATAAAAAGTATTCTTTCAAAGGCATTTTAAAGATATATTTCCCTACATGTGCATATATTGTTGATGTATTATAGAATACAATTTCTGTACTTAGTTTATTTGCATAATTTACTGAGCGTGACTATCATGTAAACAATCTGAGACTATCATGTCTGATTAGAATGAAAGAAAATGCAGACCAGTTTTGTGAATAAAAGCAACTACTGAGAAACAAATCAGACAATGATGTGGGAAAGTGCCTTCCCAGGTGGCGCTAGTGGTAAAGAACATGCCTACCAATGCAGAAGATATAAGAGAGGTGAATTTGATCCCTGGGCCGGGATGATCTTTTGGAGGAAGGCATAGCAACCCACTCCAATAGTTTCGTGTGGAGAATCCCGTGGACAGAGAAGCCTGGCAGGTTACAGTCCATGGGATTGCAAAGAGTCAGACACAACGAAAGCTCTTAGAACACACTTTACTTTTCTTGGCCTTCCATTTCCTGTTCTGTTCATGAAAAAATTTAGTCCACCAGTATGAAGTGGGACTGAGGACAATAGGTGTCCATGCCAGAGGTATCCATGCTTGGAATGGGATGTTGGAATCACTGTGGGTAAAAGGACATTCCAAAGAAAGACAGTCCAGTGAAAGAGATCAGAACAAAGCCCTCAGAGGGATTTCCACCAAGGGAGCAGTATGATGTGGACTGTCAGAACCAATACATGGTAAAGAGGGTATCCACATGGGACTGCAGCTAGTTATATGATTTATTATATAAGGAGGTGAGAAGGAAATTCATATTGTGCATAGAGAGTGGACTGTGTGGGGTTTTGAACTCCAGGAGGGGTGTTGAGGGTATCCACAGGTCTTCAGGGCTCAGCAAAATGAGGAAGAAACACATAAGGCAATGGGATGCAAGGTGGTGTGGCATGGAGTGTCAAAACCCAAGGAAGGTAAGGAAGAAGCTAGCCCAAAGCAGTGTTAGTGTTTGAGTGGTCTGGGGTGGGTGGGGGACATTCCAGTGTATATGTGGAGGAAGAACATGGCATAGACAATGAGATCATGAACAGTGGAGAAAGATGTGTCCAGAGGGTTATCTCTTCACTGGTTGTGTGAGCTCAAGTAGGTTGAAGAGAGCATCTGTATGAGATGACTGTTTACCAAGGCTGTTATTATCTAGGCAGGTGAAGGTACCACCAACGGGAAGACCATTTCATCAGGAAGTAATGGGCTCTAGTTGGGCTGAGGAGGCTGGGGTGAGAATTCCCACCTTGTGGGCAATGCTACTCAGGGAGCTGGAACAAAGGTGGAAAGAGGAGGACATTCACATATAATGAGGAGCAATAAAGTGGTACTGGGGTCCAAGTGGGACAAGAAAGTCATTTGTGCATGAAGAGGATGGTAGCAGTGTTGGGAGTACAGTTACACTGAGGGCGATTGATCACATAAGTAAGTTAGGTAGGGATAACAGGAACTGGGTTTCTGACAATTAAGAAAGAAAA
The DNA here is from genome assembly GCF_014754425.2 of Oryx dammah. Classification (NCBI taxonomy): domain Eukaryota; kingdom Metazoa; phylum Chordata; class Mammalia; order Artiodactyla; family Bovidae; genus Oryx; species Oryx dammah. The sequence goes on from NW_024070211.1 coordinate 81,674,074, forward strand.
TTACAAATATAGAAAGGGAAGAAATTAATGCAAACTCTATGGCATATTGAAATTAAAGAGGCTTGTATGACTAGTTTTCAATATTAAAAATACAAAAATAAATAGTGGTGCAAATATGTGTTTATGTGTATGTTTTCTAAATTTTCCTATTGAGATAGCCTGGAAGCAGGGACATCCCAATAATAACAAGCACAACTTAAACTTGGATCTTGGTTTCTTAATTATATTCTCTCCTAGATGAGCTAGGACTCCCTGGAGAAAGGTCTGATCTAGAGGTGAGGCAGGAAAAGGTATGAGTTTAGAACATCATCTTATACCAGAAAACAGTAAAAGGTTCAAATGATGAAAGGGCATGCCAAAAGAACACTTAGAGGGTTTCTACTAGCCAAAGCTGAGATTACTGAGCATCAAAATAAATAATGATGCTAATGGATGACAGTAAAACAGAAAGCCATGGTTCACAGTGATATATAAAAATAAATGAATAAATTACTATCTGGATGGTGGAGAAGCATGGTGGTAGACATCACTTACATCAACTGAACAAAGTTAACAAAGGACAAATTGATATCTTGGGAAATATAAGAAAAGGCACTAAGAACACAATATTACTTTTGTGATATTCCTAAAATGCACAACCTGAATCTGAGTAAACATCAGAGAAACTCAAATTGAGGGACATTCTATGAACTATCTGCCCTATGTCTTTGAAGATTCAATGTTACAAAAGTCAAGGGTAGACTCAAAATGGTTTCCTAATGAAGGGGACTAAAAGATTCAATGCACAGAGGATTCCAAATTGAAATTTCTGCCATTAAGAACATTTCTGAAACAGTTGGTAAAACTTAGATGGAAGTTTGAATTCAACTTTATTGAGTAAATGATAATAATATGTAATGTTAATTTGTCAGTTTCAATGATTGTATCGTACTCTGTAGAAAACAAAAAACAGACAAAAAATAAAAAAAAAACACTACACACTAAAGTGTTGGAGGGGGTGCTATGGGGCCTTATGTAAAAGAAACTCTTTCAATTGATAAATAGAAGACAATTTACCTGTGCTATACTTGCAATTTTTCTATAACTTTGAGATTGTTTAAAATAATAAGCTAAAGAATAAAAGTTAAAAAAATAAATGCAAGTCTTTACCAGCCCATACTTGGAAAATTCTGAAAGAAATGGGAATACCAGACCACCTGACCTGCCTCTTGAGAAATGTGTATGCAGGTCACGAAGCAACAGTTAGAACTGGACATGAAACAATAGACTGTTTCCAAATAGGAAAAGGAGTACATCAAGGCTGTATATTGTCACCCTGCTTATTTAAGTTCTACGCAGAGTACATCATGAGAAACGCTGGGCTGGAGGAAGCACAAGCTGGAATCAAGATTACTGGTAGAAATATCGGTAACTTCAGATATGTAGATGACACCACTCTTATGGCAGAAAGCGAAGAAGAACTAAAGAGCCTCTTGATGAAAGTGAAAGAGGAGAGTGAAAACGTTGGCTTTAAGTTCAACATTCAGAAAACTAAGATTATGGCATCTGGTCCCATCACTTCATAGAAAATAGATGGAGAAACAGTGGAAACAGTGGCTGACTTTATTTTTGGGGCAGGGTAGGGGGGGCTCTAAAATCACTGCAGCTGCAGATGGTGATTGCAGCCATGAAATTAAAAGATGCTTACTCCTTGGAAGGAAAGTTACAAACAACCTAGACAGCATATTTTAAAGCAGAGACATTACTTTGTCACCAAAGTTCCATCTAGTCAAAGCTATGGTTTTTCCAATAGTCAGGTATAGATACAGCAGTTGAACTATAAAGAAAGCTGAGTGCAGAATAATTGATGCTTTTGAATTGTGGTGTTGGAAAAGACTTTTGAGAGTCCCTTGGACTGCAAGGAGATCCAACCAGTCCATCCTAAAGGAGATCAGTTCTGGGTGTTCATTGGAAGGACTGATGTTGAAGCTGAAACTCCAATACTTTGTCTACCTGATGCAAAGAGCTGACTCATTTGAAAAGACCCTGATGCTGGGAAAGATTGATGGCAGGAGGAGAAGGGGACAACAGAGGATGAGATGGTTGGATGGCATCACCGACTGAATGGACATGAGTTTGGGTAGACTCCGGGAGTTGGTGATGGACAGGGAGGCCTGGCATGCTGCAGTTCATGGGGACACAACTGACAGACTGAACTGAACTGAACTTAGAAAATCAACGTCAATGTATGGCAAAACCAATACAAAAAAAGAAAATCAAAGTGTAATTGGATGTTCCTCCCACTCTGTATATGATAGTGTAATAGAAAGAAAGCTAATAAAATAAATAGGAAAATTATTGAATTTGGGGTTAGGTAACCTCAAGAACTTCCTGCAATTTTTACTCACTGTGCAATTGAACAACTCTACTTTAGGTCTCCGTTTTATTCATGGAGCATCGATGCTTGCATTCTTTACATCAGCTCTTGTAACTGAGCTAAAAGACTCAAAGGTGGTGGCTGTGAAAACATTTTGTAGACTATAAGGTGGCACAGAAAAATCAGCATTAGGCAGTAACATGATCAAACTGGGCTTAACCTGTGCTGTTTGAGTTTACTACAAAATTCCTGGTGTGTTTGATAAAAATCAATTCAATTCTGATTAGACTGGCAAAAAAATTTTTATCTGGCAAATCCAGCTTAAATTTGAAATTAAGAACATTCATTTTGATGTTAATAAAATTCAGGCAACAAATATTTTTCTCTATTTTGCACTTCTTTAGTAATTACAGAGTAGTTTTTGTGTGTGTGGTTTTCACTGTTGTCGTTGTTGCTTTTACAGAGTACTCTTTTTAACTATTTGTATGACTAGAAAATTAAGAGCCAGAGAGAACTGATTTCCTTAAAGAAATATCCTTTGATCTTTGCATAGAGTATACAATTATGATCTTTCTGTGAATATCGATTCTGATATGGAACTTCTTTCTATCTTGATGCTACAAGGAGGGTCTCTCAAGGATGTGGCAATTTCCCCCACCTGAAATAACAAGTATACATTTAAAATTGCCTTTCAACTGCTGTCTATTGATATGATATTTTTGATGTTAAATTTAACCAGATTTAAAATGTAACAGATTTAAGATTCTGTTATTAAATTTTAACCATAACTCTTAACCAGAACAAGTAAAAACATCATTCTGAAACAAATTGGGGGCTGGAGAAAAAAGAAAACTAAAATCAATTATATTTTTCTGTTTTTATTTCAATTTTTGAAATGTGACATTGATTTTTGCATTAGTTTTTATTTTTTAACTATGCAATAAAACATATTTGTCTTATTACTGAGATGTTGGATTCCTCCTTAAATTTTGTGCTAAGGCAAATAGTTTGTCTACCCCAGTCCTAGCCCTGGCCAGATGAATAATATTTATTTTAAAATATGCAATGTTTCTAATCTGAAAAGATAGATCTATGAATCCCCATGGTTATCACAGGATTATTTACAAAAACCAAGACATGAAAACAACCTAAGTGCCCAGCAACAAAGGAATAACTAAAGAAGTTGTGGTATTTAAACACACACACGTGGAATATTATCAGACATAAAAATGAAACCTTGTCATTTGGGACAGCATGGATGAACCTTTAGGGCTAAGTGAAATAAGTCAGATGGAGAAAGACAAGCACTGTATGACTCTACCCAAATGTGGAATAAAAAACATTAACAAACAAACCAAAATAAACCAAGCCATACAAAAATTAACACATAGGTACAGATAACAGAGTAGTGGTTACTACAGAGGAGGGGCATAGGGATGGTAAAATGGGTAAAGGGAATGAATTGTATGGTGACAGGTGGAAAATAAATTTTTGGTGGATGTATGGAAGTCTAAATATAAAGTTGCACACATGAAAGTGAAAGAGGAGACTGAAAAAGTTGGCTTAAAGCTCAACATTTGAAAACTAAGATCATGGCACCCGGTCCCATCACTTCACGGCAAATAGGTGAGGAAACAGTGGAAACAGTGGCTGACTTTATTTTTCTGGGCTCCAAAATCACTGTGGATGGTGATTGCAGTCATGAAATTAAAAGACGCTTGCTCCTTGGAAGGAAAGTTATGACCAACTTAGACAGCATATTAAAAAGCAGAGACATTACTTCTTTGATGACAAAGGTCCATCTAATCAAGGCTGTGGTTTTTCCAGTGGTCATGTATGGATGTGAGAGTTGGACTGTGAAGGAAGCTGAGCACAGAAGAATTGATGCCTTTGAACTTTGGTGTTGGAGAAGACTCTTGAGAATCAGTCTCTTGGACTGCAAGGAGATCCAACCAGTCCATCCTAAAGGAGATCAGTCCTGGGTGCTCACTGGAGGGACTGATGTTGAAGCTGAAACTCCAATACTTTGTCCACCTGATGCAAGGAGCTGACTCATTTGAAAAGACCTTGATGCTGAAAAAGATTGAGGGCAGGAGAAGGGGTTTACAAAGGATGAGATGGTTGGATGGCATCACTGACTCAATGGACATGGGTTTGGGTGGACTCTGGAAGTTGGTGATGGACAGGGAGGCCTGACATGCTATGGTTCATGGGGTTGCAAAGAGTTGGACACAACTGAGTGACTGGCTGAACTGAACATGAAACATATAACATTATAAAGTAATGTTAACTCAAAAATAAACATAATATAGTATTTATTACTACTGTTATAGTTATATAAAGTCAAGTTTGTCAAAACATCATATCAATGAGACATGTCCACTCTGTTACCCTCATTCTAAAGGCTGCTGAAACGTATGTGCATGCAAGTATGTGTTGGTGTATAGATTCTTCTGCTTAGGAAGACTTTCAAGTGTCACACTTGAACAGAATATTTATAAACAAGTAAGTGATTCTGGGCTGTATAAGAGCAGGAAAGCCATTTAATGAAGAATTAGGTTGTGATTTACAAGAATTTTTTGGAAAATTCTATGTGCAGAATAGTTCAGTTGAGTTCAGTTCAGTCTCTCAGTCGTGTCTGACTCTTTGTGACCCCATGAATTACAGCATGCCAGGCCTCCGTGTTCATCACCATCTCCTGGAGTTCACTCAGACTCATGTCCATCGAGTTGGGGATGCCATTCAGCCATCTCATCCTCGGTTGTCCCCTTCTCCTCCTGCCCCAAATCCCTCCCAGCATCAGAGTCTTTTCCAATGAGTGAACTCTTCACATGAGGTGGCCAAAGTACTGGAGTTTCAGCTTTAGCACCATTCCTTCCAAAGAAATCCCAGGGCTGATCTCCTTCAGAATGGACTGGTTGGATCTCCTTGCAGTCCAAGGGGCTCTCAAGAGTCTTCTCCAACACCAAAGTTCAAAGGCATCAATTCTTCTGTGCTCAGCTTTCTTCACAGTCCCACTCTCACATCCATACATGACCACAGGGAAAACCATAGCCTTGACTAGACAGACTGTAGTTGGCAAACTAATGTCTCTGCTTTTGAATATACTATCTAGGTTGGTCATCACTTTTCTTCCAAGGAGTAAGTGTCTTTTAATTTCATGGCTGCAGTCACCATCTGCAGTGATTTTGGAGCCCCAAAAAAAAAAAAGTCTGACACTGTTTCCACTGTTTCCCCATCTATTTCCCATGAAGTGATGGGACCAGATGCCATGATCTTCGTTTTCTGAACGTTGAGTTTTAAGCCAACTTTTTCCCTCTCCTCTTTCACTTTCATCAAGAGGCTTTTTAGTTCCTCTTCACTTTCTGCCATAAGGGTGGTGTCATCTGCATATCTGAGGTTATTGAGATTTCTCCTGGCAATCTTGATTCCAGCTTGTGTTTCTTCCAGCCCAGCATTTCTCATGATGTACTCTGCATAGAAGTTAAATTAGCAGGGTGACAATATACAGCCTTGACACACTACTTTTTCTATTTGGAACCAGTCTGTTGTTTCATGTCCAGTTCTAACTGTTGCTTCCTGACCTACATACAGATTTCTCAAGAGGCAGATTAGATGGTCTGGTATTCCCATCTCTTTCAGTATTTTCCACAGTTTATTGTGATCCACACAGTCAAAGGCTTTGGCATAGTCAAGAAAGCAGAAATAGATGTTTTTTCTGGAACTCTCTTGCTTTTTCCATGATCCAGCGGATGTTGGCAATTTGATCTCTGGTTCCTCTGCCTTTTCTAAAACCAGCTTGAACATCGGGGAGTTCACGGTTCACATATTGCTGAAGCCTGTCTTGGAGAATTTTGAGCATTACTTTACTAGCCTGTGAGATGAGTGCAATTGTGTGGTAGTTTGAGCCTTCTTTGGCATTGCCTTTCTTTGGAATTGGAATGAAAACTGACCTTTTCCAGTCCTGTGGCCACTGCTGAGTTTTCCAAATTTGCTGTCATATTGAATGCAGCACTTTCACAGCATCATCTTTCAGGAGTTGAAACAGCTCAACTGGAATTCCATCACCTCCACTTGCTTTGTTCGTAGTGATGCTTTCCAAGGCCCACTTGACTTCACTTTCCAAGATGTCTGGCTCTAGATTAGTGATCACATCATCATGATTATCTGGGTCATGAAGATCTTTTTTGGACAGTTCTGTGTATTCTTGCCACCTCTTCTTAATATCTTCTGCTTCTGTTAGGTCCATACCATTTCTGTACTTTATCGAGCCCATCTTTGCATGAAATGTTCCCTTGGTATCTCTAATTTTCTTGAAGAGATCTCTGGTCTTTCCCATTCTGTTGTTTTCCTCTATTTCTTTGCATTGATTGCTGAAGAAGGCTTTCTTATCTCTTCTTGCTATTCTTTGGAACACTGCATTCAGATGCTTATATCTTTCCTTTTCTCCTTTGCTTTTCACCTCTCTTCTTTTCACAGCTATTTGTAAGGCCTCCTCAAACAGCCATTTTGCTTTTTTGCATTTCTTTTCCATGGGGATGGTCTTGAACCCTGTCTCCTGTACAATGTCACGAACCTCATTCCATAGTTCATCAGGCACTCTATCTATCAGATCTAGGCCCTTAAATCTATTTCTCACTCCCACTGTATAATCATAAGGGATTTGATTTAGGTTATACCTGAATGGTCTAGCGGTTTTCCCTACTTTCTTCAATTTAAGTCTGAATTTGGCAATAAGCAGAATAGCTAGACAGCAGCAAGAGGTGCTATGTAAAATATGAGTCTGGAGAGGAAATCAGTTTATCAATCGATGTTACAGAATATTATAGGCTTTTTTTTTCACATGGACCATAGTCTAAACAATTTGATTACGATGCCTTTGGAGGGGTTTTCTTTGTGTTTCTTCACTTGAGCTTTGAGGAACTTTTTAAAATTGTACGTGTATGGCTTCATCAAATCTGGAAAGATTTTGATCATTGCTTCTTCAAATATTTTTTTCCCTTCTCTACCATCTCTCTCCTTCTCTAGACTCCAGTTACATAATTACAGACTGCTTGATGTTGTTGCTCAGCTCACTGATCTTCCATTCATTTTTTTTAAAACAAACTTCATAGTTGAGAATAGTTTTAAATTCATAGAAAAGTTGTTAAGATCATACCCGACATTCGATTTTCCCTATTACTCATATCTTACATTAGTATGCTGCTGCTAAGTCACTTCAGTCGTGTCCGACTCTGTACAACCCCATAGACAGCAGCCCACCAGGCTCCCCATCCCTGGGATTCTGAAGGCAAGAACACTGGAGTGGGTTGCCATTCCTTTCTCCAATGCATGAAAGTGAAAAGTGAAAATGAAGTCACTCAGTCGTGTCTGACCCTTAGAGAACCCATAGACTGCTGCCTACCAGGCTCCTCCATCCATGGGATTTTCCAGGCAAAAGTACTGGAGTGGGGTGCCATTGCCTTCTCCGACATTAGTATGAAATCTCTACAAATTATATTTTCTGCCTGTGTTTCATATGATACAGTTTCATTTGATATGTCTTCAATTTCACTAATCTTTTCTTTGGGGAGTGTAATGTACTTTTAATCTTATGCAATGTATTTCCCATTTGAGACATTTATTTTAACATCTAGAAGTTCATTTTAACTATTTTTATATTATACATACCTTTCCTTTTCATACTCATACTTCCTTTTATCTTCTTACACATATAATATATTTAAATTGCAGTTCTAATTTCCTTATCTATTATTCATATAATTATGTCTATTATTCATATAATGATTCATATAATGATTTTTCATCATTGTTTTTCTGTTTACATTGGTTTTTTTTTTTTCCTAATTATATATTTTATGTGCCTGACCTCTTTGCATCCATGGTGATTTTTTTTAGAAGCCAGGCATTGTGAATGTTGTGATTGAGTGCTAAGGTTTTTGTATGCCTTCAAATATTTAAAAATATTATTCTTCACGTGCCTAATTAGTTGGAAACAACTGGATTCTTTTGAAGTTTGCTATGCTAGGTGGATCCACAATAGCATAGTTTTAATGAGACCTCATTATTGAGATAATTCTTTATGAGACTCTACTCAGTATCACGTGCATTTGAAGACCCTTTAACCTTGTCTAGTGAGAACAACTGGAAGGAATCAGGCTCATTGGAAAGACTGATGCTGAAGCTGGAGCACCAATAATTTGGCTACCTGATACAAAGAGCTGAGTCATTGGATAAGACCCTGATGCTGGGAAAGATTGAGGCCAGGGGGAGAACGGGCAGACAGAGGATGAGATGGTTGGATGGCATCATTGACTTAATGGACATGAGTTTGAACAAACTCCAGGATATAGTGAATGACAGGAAAGCCTGGCATGCTGCAGTCCATGGGACTGCAAATAGTCGCACACAACTGAGAGATGAAACAAGTGAGAACAAACTATTTCATTCTTTATGTGAAGTTTGATCACTGTTCTCTAAGTTCCTTTTCAGCGTTTCTTTCCCTAGCTTATGCATGTGCTGATCATACTCAGGTGAAGCGTGTGCATTTGCTCATCAAACTCAGGTTCCCCCAGAGGAAACCTCTGCATATCTCTGGATCTCAATCTATCTCTTTCTTTCTTTCTCCTTGTCACCCCCACCCTTCAGCTCACTCTCTATATAATATACCTTACAAATTCTACCCACCTTGGGCACCACATAAAGTGATGTGAGTCTCTCAAGTCACATTTCTGGAAACATTTTCTATGAAGTATCCAGGAACCATCAAAGTGCTTGTGTCCTTGTTTTTCTTTTCTCAAAGATTATCATCCTGCTAAGGCTGTGGTATAATGTTTAATATCTTCTATTCTTTCATTGTTTAATGTAGAAGAGTAAACCTAGTTTCTGTTATTCTATTATGCCCAAAAGGGTATTCTATATACCAATAGAAAATTTAGTTCTTTCTTTTATACTAATACAAAGAATTCATTATGTTTGGCCACTAATCAAATTTTGTTTACATTCTCTTCCAACCAATTGAAGTCTATTTGTTATTTCAGTCACATGAAAGACAAAAAGGATCTATTATGATTTTTTTTCAACTAGAATTCTAAGAGAAAGCAATTGAAGTTGCAGAATAGAGAGAACTGTGCAGGTGCTGTCAATGGAAGAGACGAGCAGAAAAATAGAACCTTTTTTTTTTGTTTTAGGTTGTATTCAATTTGCTTCTTCATGCTTCACCTGTATTATTTCAGAATCTCTGTTTGAAAGTAACTTATTTTAATTTTATGAGCTCTGGTTGTTTTTGGTGAATTGAAAAACAATACACATTTCTCTTTGATTTTAATGCTGGGAACTGCTTTCTTTAATTCATAATCAGGGTGTTAATTTATCTACTAAACTACCACAATTATAATAATTCCCTGAAATGTGAAGCAGTTGATTGAAATTATTTTTTCTCACATCAGCACTATATATAATCTGAATATATTTTCTGATACATTTGGAATAGAGTCAATAATCAAATAGATCTCTGTGACAGTGGATAATAGTACTGCTTATATTCTATTCTGGGAAACAATAAAAATTCACATTTAAAGATAAATTTGCAAAAATAATGTTCATATCTATAAAATAATTATGGAACAAAAATATTTTGAGAACGTCATAATTTATCAGAACATATATTCCAGTTTGGTTTATAAATGGCCATATTTGTTAGCAAAAGTAAGCCTAATATTGTCATCTAATTTCACTGACTAAATTCTATGGCAGCTTCAATTTTGTCAGGAATAATAAGGATGCATTTCTCTTTGTCTCAAAATATTTATATCATCCAAAAGGTGAGAAAAAAGATATTCCAAGGAAGCTGACCTTGTAAACTTTAATGGGTTATTAATTAGTCTGCCAAGTTTAACATCTGATCAAGAAAGAAAGGTAACACTTGAGCACATTTTAATTAGCTCTTTTAAAATTCTTCCACCACTGCCATTAAAGATCTGCAGCAAGAAGAGTTCCAACAAACGATGCCATTTTTTTCACATATCTTCAAAGACATGTTCATTGAGATAACTTTCATGGACAGCACAATATATCCAGAAACATTAAGCAACAGGAGGGTCTCCTCCTCCTCAATTTTTGATTCACACAAATCTATATTAATAACTGTATATTGTATCTGATTTACCCTGTGCTGTCATTTGAAATATCTCAAAGAGTTTACTTTTTCTGTTATGCCAACTAGAAAAGTTTTACAAAACAGCATGTTTTCATTCATAGTGTTTTCCAAAATATATCTTATAAATGCCAACAACTGAGCACAACCTGAAACATCTGTAGATTTGTCCATTTATGGGACAAAGTAATCACTTTCAATACTCTTTAAAACCAGCTGTTCACAGGCATTAATTGCCATGTCACTTGTATGCTTTAGAACAGCAGCATTTGACAAAGGCACATGTGTTAATTTGGTTACCACATCTGGTTCTTTTTCAGTAAATACTCTCTTTATGGCAGATGGCATTAGAAGAGTAGTTGCAATTATGTAGTTTAAAAGGGATCTGAGTTGTGATGGATACAGTATGCATTTCAGTGACTACATTTTTATCTTACAACCCATTGGTACATTTCTTCAGATTTCTTACTTGCAAGTCCCATTAACTAAGTTTTCATTTTTAGAAATGCACATGTTGTCTCTACAATGACAAAACAATTTTAAAGACTATCTTCATACGTCAGAGCTTCAAAATATATATATCATGTCTCTTCTAAAAGAGATAGCATTTTGGTGTATTTTCTACCTCAAGTGATCCAAGAGCCTCAAAGCACATTCTTAGAGTAATTAAATACTACCAGTTTCCAACATCCAGGACCCTTGGAATATTATTAAAGGCTGTGACTTCCATGGGATTGATTTAAGGACAGTGGAGAGTCATTTTAGTCTGACAAAGGAAAAGCCACTGGTTCTATTTTTCTGTTTCTTGCATGTTTCCTTTCCAGTTTGCTTACACATGCACACACACACACACCCCACTCTCCTACGAAGAAAATTCGATCAGCCTGGAAGAAGACAAAAAGAAACAGAAAAAGACAAAATAGCTGTTTGAGAAGGGCTTACAAATAAGTGACAGAAGAAGAGAAGCAAAAGGTAAAGGAGAAAACGAACGATATACCCATCTGAATGCAGATTTCCAGAGTAGCAAGGAGAGATAGAAAAACCTTCTTAAGTGAACAGTGCAAAGAAATAAAATATTTGATATCATGAAATCTCTCTAGAATTAACATAAATCTCCAGCACACCAATTTGAAAGCATCGATTCTTCAGTGCTCAGTCTACTTTATGGAAAAACCACAGCTTCGACTATAGTACCTTTGTCGACAAAGTGGTATCTCTTTTATGCTCTCTATGCTTGTAATAGCTTTCCTTTCAAGGAACAAGTGTGTTTTTTTGTTTGTTTGTTTGTTTGTTTAATTTTATGGCTGCGGTCACCATCAAAGTGATTGTGGAGCCCAAGAAAATAAAATCTGCCATTGCTTCCACTTTTTTGCCTTCTATTTGCCATGAAGTGATGGGACCAGATGCCATGATCTTCGTTTCTTTCATGTTGAGTTTTAAGCCAGCTTTTTCACTCTCCTCTTTCACCCTCATCAAGAGACTCTTTAGGTCCTCTTCACTTTCTGCCACTAGAGTGGTATCATCTGCATATCTGAGGTTGTTGATATTTCTCCCAGCAGTCTTAATTATAATGCTTCTTGATTCTAAGTGTCTGTTTTTTCTGCAAATATGTATTCAGAGGTATTTGCCAAATGGTTAACAGTGGCTCCCATATGATTAGTTAGGGTAGCCTACACTAGAACTTTTATTAATTTTTCAACACACATGTATCACTTTTCTAATTAAAACAATAAACATTTGCATGCCTCAGGATTTAATCCTATTCCACATCTCCTTCCATTTGCTCTCCTCTAGCCATCACATTCACTTCAAATGGTTTAATTAACCTGTGAGTAGCATGATTACACATCTACATTCTCATTTTGGATAGTTTTCAAGCCATGGATGTCTGTATTTCCTATTAGAGACTCATTCTTTCCCAGATAAATGTATGTATTTCCTGCTTACTACATGTCATGATAATTGATGGACAAACAGTTACTAAAGCAAAGTGACATGGCTCCTCTGTTGACAGCTGAAAATCTTTGAAAATGGTGTATATTGAATGATTAAACAATTAAATGTATCATAAAATGTAAGAAGCACCCTCCAGAAAAAATATATTCAATGCTATAATTGAAGTAATAATCACAAGTCTATATTAGATTGGGTGTGCAGAGAAGTCCTTTCTGAGGAGATGATACTGAAGGTGAGGTCAGGTGGAGAACTGGCCAACCATGCAAAGAGTAGCTTCCAGTCAGAGGGACAGTAGTTTGGAAAATCAGAGGTCAGAGAGTGCTTGCTATGCTTTAAAAATGGAAAGGGAGATGTGGTTTAGGTATAGAAATTGAAAAAGAATGTGGTATAAAATAACCTCAGAAAAAAATAATCTCAGAAAAATCAGCACAGGAGCTCAGTCATGGTAATCTTAGACTATATGGGGATTCTCAACTATTTTAAAAGCAATGAGACTTGCTAAAGAGATTTAGGTAGGTTAGGGATGTGTTTCGGAAAAGGCAGTGGCACCCCACTCCAGTACTCTTGCCTGGAAAATCCATGGACGGAGGAGCCTGGTAGGCTGCAGTCTATGGGGTCGCTAAGAGTCGGACATGACTGAGCAACTTCACTTTCACTTTTCACTTTCATGCATTGGAGAAGGAAATGGCAACCCACTCCAGCATTCTTGCCTGGAGAATCCCAGGGACAGGGGAGCCTGGTAGGCTGCCGTCTATGGGGTCCCACAGATTCGGACACGACTGAAGTGACTTGGCAGCAGCAGCAGCAGGGATGTGTTTTATTTTATAGATTTTAAAATTTTTTCTGTCTCTATCATTTATACTGTAAAAGGAGGTCAAAGAAAGGAAGTATGGAAGAAGCAGCTCATTAAGACTTTGTAGGGTATTTAGATTTCCTTGTAAACACTGATCAGTTGACAATTAAGAAATCTGGGTATATATTTGAATTCTTGATTCACCGCACTTGCTTTACCATTCTATGATCCAGTTTGACAATTTTAGAATCTTAATGTCTCTCATATGCATAATTTCTTCTTCTTTATTAATTTCCTGTCTTTAATTATGCTTCATGTCTGTATAGTCAAAGCTATTGTTTTTCCAGTAGTCCAGTAGTCATATATGGATGTGAGAGCTGTACCATAAAGAAGGCTGAGAGCTGAAGAATTGATGCTTTTGAACTGTGGTTTTGGAGAAGACTCTTGAGAGTTCCTTAGACTGCAAGGAGATCAAACCAGTGAATCCTGAAGGAAATCAGTCCTGAACATTCATTGGAAGAATTGATGCTGAAGTTGAAGCTCCAATACTTTGGTCACCTAATGCATAGAGCTGATTTATTAGAAAAGACTCTGATGCTGGGAAAGATTTAAGGCAGAAGAAGGGGATGACAGAGAACAAGACGGTTGAATGGCATCACCAACTCAGTGGACATAAGTTTGAGCAATCTCTGGGAGATGGTGAAGAAGAGGGAAGGGAGGTGTGCTGCAGTCCATGGAGAAGCAAAGAGTTGAACACAACTGAGTGACTGAACAATAACAGCAAACTTTTATCTGGGCTATTAGAAGACTTTCTAACACATTTCTATGGCTACTATCATGCATATCTACCATGACCATGAAAAAATGATGCCTTAGTAATCTTAATAAAATAAACATTTAATCATGATACTCCACTACTTACATCATCACTCGGTTCCCACAATAAAATATATATATTGATATAGGAAAAATGTAATTTATTAGGCACTTCTGTGGACAGCTGAATATGTAAAAATTTTATTGGAATATACTTGATTTACAGCGTTGGATTAGTTCCAGGTTTACAGAAAAGTGAATCAGCTACACATACACATACATTCACTTCAACATTTTTATAACAAACCTGTACATTAATTTATCAATGTTCTCTCTCAGTTTACACATGAAGAAACTGAGCTGTAGGATGAGTAAATAAGAAAGAAAGTTATTTTTTCCATTACACAGTAAACCCATTCTTAGACTCTCTTAGAAACTGTTTCACTGATAAGCTGCAAATCACCTTCAAATTATTTTTGGAAGTAGCTCTTCACCTAAAATGTATAGGCAGAATGTATCTTATTAAGGAAATTTTAAACTGTTTGGGATTCTTTGGAGTAGATTATCTTGCCAAAAATTTTGTATGCTGTCATTGGGAACATGAAACCCATTTTAGAAAGTCATAACAGTTTCAAATTGACTAGAAAAATAATCCTTCTTCATTGTATTGTTGTGTAATTGCTAAGTCATGTCCAATTCTTTTATCACCCCATGGACTGTAGCCTGACAGACTCCTCTGCCCATGTGATTTTCTTGGCAAGAATACTGGAATGGGTGGTTGCCACTTCCTTCTCCAGTTGATCTTTCAGACCCAAAGATTGAACCCACGTCTCCTGTATTGGCAGGCAGGGAAGCCCCCAAATGGTAGTTTATTGCAGGGAAGCCCCCTTATGGTAGTTTATTGCAGCATTTTACACTGTTTCTTTTATTGGCATTACAATTTTTGACATGTGTAGATTTTCCAAATTTTGCCTTTATATGATATATTTACTCTTAATAAACAATTAAGTACAATAATTTCAGATGACTGATTTTAAAGATAATTAGAACTCTATCCCGCTTTTTCAATGAATAATCTGTACAATAAGGAATACCAGTTTCTGTCATATCTTGAGCCATTAGAAATGACTGAAGTTCATTTTTTTCTTCAAGTCTATGGCCTAAGCCTTGTAAGTTCAGTATCTTTGTTTAGTGTTCTCACTCCTATTCCCACTATACCATCAGCCCTCTAGAACTGGCTTCATTTCCTGGAGAATGTTACCAAACAGTCCAATCCATATTGGTCCCAACAGACCTTGTAAAGCAAGCTTTAATAAAGGAAGATAACATACAGTGACAACTCTAAAATTCCACAGAGAGCTAGACTGTCATCAAAACACACATCAGATTCCCTTCTTTTACTGGTTTCTTCTCTTCTCAGAGTTAAGGACAAGAAGACATGAAGGTGATTTGTAATTCAAGGGCATGGGTTTCTTTTTCAGCCTAATTTGTTTCCAATAGAGCTGTTGAGGAAACAAACTTTCTGAAGATTTTTTTTTATTTTCCTGGAATTCCACCCAAAACTAATCACTGTTTATTGATATAATTAATATCAAAAAGAGACATTAGGCACAAACATAAACAGGGAAATATATATATATAAATCTCATGACTACACCTAGGATGAAAGCTTACTTTTCTGTAGTCAAGAGGTATAATCTGAATTAATGAGCTCCAGCATGTTCTTTTTCTCTCTCTTTGGGTAAAAGGAAATCAAGAGCTACCTAGAGTAACAGGCAAATTTGGCCTTGGAATACAAAATGAAGCAGGTCAAAGGATACCAGAGTTTTACCAAGAGAACGCATTGGTCATATCAAACACCATTTTCCAGCTACACAGAAAAGATTCTACATATGGACATCACCAGATGGATAAACTGAAATCAGAGTGGTTATATTCTTCCCAGCCAAAGATGGAGAAGCTCTATACAGTCAGCAAAAATAAGACCAGGATTTGACTATGGCTCAGATCATGAATTCCTTATTGCCAAATTCAGACTTATATTGAAGAAAGTAGGGAAAACCACTAGACCATTCAGGTATAATGTAAATCATATACCTTAAGATTATACAGTGGAAGTTACAAATGGATTCAAGGGATTAGATCTGATACACAGAGTGCCTGAAGAACTATGGAGGGAAATTCATGACACTCTATAGGAGGCAGTGATCAAGATCATCCCAAAGAAAAATAAATGCAAAAAGGCAAAATGGTCCTCTGAGGAGGCCTTGCAAGTAGCTGAGAAAGAAGAGAAGTGAAAGGCAAAGGAGAAAAGGAAAGATACACCTATTTGAATGCAGAGTTCCAAAGAATGGCAAGGACAGAAGAAAGCCTTCCTTCATGATCAATGCAAAGAAATAGGGGAAAACAATAGAATGGGAAAGACTAAGGATCTCGTTAAGAAAATCAGAGATACCAAGGGAACATTTCATGCAAAGATGGGCTCAAAAAAGGACAGAAATGGTATGGACCTAACAGAAGCAGAAGATATTAACAAGAGGTGGCAAGAATACACAGAAGAACTATACTAAAAAGATCTTCATGACCTAGAGAACCATGATGGTCTGACCACTCACCTAGAGCCCGACATCCTGGAATGCAAAGTCAAGACGACCTTAGGAAGCGTCACGACGAACAAAGCTAGTGGAGGCGATGAAATTCCAGTTGAGTTATTTCAAATCTTAAAAGATGATGCTGTCAAAATTCTGCTCAATATTCCAGCAAATCTGGAAAAGTCAGCAGTGGCTGCAGGACAGGAAAAGGTCAGTTTTCATTTCAATCACAAAGAAAGCCAATGATAAAGAATGTTCAAACTACCGCACAATTGCACTCATCTCACACACTAGCAAAGTAATGTTCAAAATTCTGCAAGTCAGTCTTCAACAGTACATTAACCATGAACTTCCAAATGTTCAAGCTGGATTTAGAAAAGGCAGAGGAACCAGAGATCAAATTGCCAACATCTGTTGGATCACTGAAAAAGCAATAGAGTTCCAGAAAAACATCTGCTTTACTGACTACACCAAAGACTTTGAATGTGTGGAGCACAATAAACTGTGGAAAATTCTGAAGGAGATTGGAATACCAGACGACCTGACCTGCCTCCTGAGAAATCTGTATGCATGTCAAGAAGCAACAGTTAGAACTGAACATGGAATAACAGACTGGTTCCAAATCGGGAAAAGAATATATCAAGAATGTATACTGTCACCCTGTTTATAGAGTACACCCTGTGAAATGCCATGCTGGAGGAAGCACAAGATGGGATCAAGATTGCCAGAAGAAATGTCAGTAACCTTCAGTTTAGTTCAGTTCAATTCAGAGGCTCAGTCGTGTCCGACTGTTTGTGACCCCATGAATCGCAGCACGCCAGGCCTCCCTGTCCATCACCAACTCCCAGAGTGCACTCAGACTCACGTCCATCGAGTCAGTGATGCCATCCAGCCATCTTATCCTATGTTGTCCCTTCTCCTCCTTCCCTCAATCCCTCCCAGCATCAGAGTCTTTTCCAGTGAGTCAACTCTTCGCATGAGGTGGCCAAAGTACTGGAGTTTCAGCTTTAGGATAATTCCTTCCAAAGAAACCCCAGGGCTGATCTCCTTCAGAATGGACTGGTTGGATCTCCTTGCAGTCCAAGGGACTCTCAAGAGTCTTCTCCAACACCACAGTTCAAAAGCATCAATTCTTCCATGCTCAGCCTTCTTCACAGTACAACTCTCACATCCATATATGACCACAGGAAAAACCATAGCCTTGACTAGATGGACCTTAGTCGGCAAAGTAATGTCTGCTTTTGAATATACTATCTAGGTTGGTCATAACTTTTCTTCCAAGGAGTAGTATCTTTTAATTTCATGGCTGCAGTCATCATCTGCAGTGATTTTGGAGCCCCCCAAAATAAAGTCTAACACTGTTTCCAGTTTCCCCATCTATTTCCATGAAGTGATCGGACTGGATGCCATGATCTTCGTTTTCTGAATGTTGAGCTTTAAGCCAACTTTTTCACTCTCCTCTTTCACTTTCATCAAGAGGCTTTTCAGTCCCCCTTCACTTTAGGTACACAGATGACACCACCCTTATGGCAGAAAGCAAAGAAAAACTAAAGAGCCTCTTGATGAAAGTGCAAGAGGAGAGTGAAAACATTGGCATAAAACTTAACATTCAGAAAATTAAGATCATGGCATCTGGTCCCATCACTTCATGGCAAATAAATGGGGAAACAATGGAAACAGTGATGGTCTTTATTTTTAGGGCCTCCAAAAATCACTGCAGATGGTGACTACAGCTATGAAATTAAGAGACACTTACTCCCTGGATGAAAAGCTATCTCTAACCTAGACAGTATATTAAAAGGCAGAGACATTGCTTTGCAAACAAAAGTCTGTCTAGTTAAAGCTGTGGTTTCTCCAGTAGTCACATATGGATGTGAGAGTTGCACTATAAAGAAAGCTGAGTGCTGAAGAATTGATGCTTTTGAACTGTGGTGTTAAAGAAGACTTTTATGAGACCCTCGGACTGCAAGAAGATCCAACCAGTCCATCCTAAAGGAAATCAGTGCTGAATATTCATTGGAAGGACTGATGTTGAAGCTGAAACTCCAATACTTTGGCCACCTGATGCAAAGAACTGACTCATTTGAAAAGACCCTGATGCTGGGAAAGTTTGAAGGGAAGAGAAGGGGACGACAGAGGATAAGATGGTTGCATGGCATCACTGATGCAATGGACATGAGTTTGAGTCTCTGGGAGTTAGTGATGGACAAGGAAGCCTGGCATGCTGTAGTCCATGGGGTCACAAAGAGTAAGACATGACTGAGTCACTGATCTGACTGACTGGGTAAATTATAATTTCTAAAAAAGAAGAACCATATTATATCATCATATATAAATAAGTCCTTTATTCAATTCATTAAGTAATATGGTATTGAGGATTAAATTTTGTACCTTTAAAATTTTATATATTTAGTTCCTAAAGCTTTATACCAGAGAATGTGATAGTATTTGAAGACAAGGTTTTTAAACATGTAATTTAAAACAATGTAATTATGGTAGGTCCTAATCTGATTAGTTTCATTATAAAATGAGACTAGGACTCAGGTGCAGAGGGGAAAGCATGTTAAGACAGAGGAAGAAGATGGCTATCTATAACCCAAGAAGGCAACCCTGGTAACACCTTGATTTCAGGTCCTAACCTCCAGAACCATGAGAAAATAACTTTCTGCTGTTCATCACTCAGTGATGCTTTGTTATTCCAGCCCTATCTAATAATATATTTACATTAGGGCTCATATGTATTCTAGGCAGTGGGAATTTGCATTGTTATGATTTTTCCATAAATTTGCCTCTTTCCGTATAGGTTTGTGAAATAGACTAGCTATAGAAAATTAATAAAAATGTGCACACTCCTGTAAAATCAGATATTCCTCCAAGGGTCCACTAGATAAAATGTATCACTCCACTAAAAGGATGTCCTGTGTTCTATTTTGCCAATTTCAAGAGTTGGGTTTTTTTTTTAATTGACATACCACTACCTCATACCTTGCAGACCTTTTCTATCTCATAAAATGTAGCCATTGACAAGATAATACTTCACAACATGTTAATCAAGTATGATTTCCTTGCATTTGGTCTGGGATTAATCTCCTCTTCTGTTATCCTGGGTAGGACATAGGTTTCTTCCTCTGATTATCAGCTAATATTCAGAAGATTTTTTTTCCCCACACATACAAATATGTTTTTAATTTATTACTATTTGGAAGATTCTGATTCAAATTTTTCTGTTGACTATTAATTCTTTTAAATAAAAATAAATGTCCTTACAATCAGAGAGTAGGAGGAGAGGGAGTGTTATTGAGGAAATACAGATGGACTTTAGAAAAAAGAGGAATGAAATAATAATGAAGCTTCACCTGCTGAACAGGATTAATAGACCACTCTGCTCTTAAGCCATATACTCCCTGGACTTATTCATCCATGACCTGATTTATTTATAACATTACATGGCAGTACTTCAGATTTCTCCTTTTTTTTTTTCCCCTGATAATCTGCCTAAGGCTGAAATATCTGGCAACAAAACATTTGAAGACATAATTCAATCTAGGTAAACTTTAATGTATCTTCACTACAGATTTTCTGCTTCTTCCTCTCAAGAATTTGTTTTCAGAATTTTGCCATAAAATCTAATGTTAAGGACACATATGAAATGCCAAAATCCCTAATCTCTCTTTCCGAAAGGTTATGCCATTTCGATTTGGACCTTATTTTTTTTTTTTTTCTATTTTAAATCAAATTTTCTCAACAAACTGAAACAGTATTTAAGTAACTCTACTGCTCAATTTAAAAGTGAAAGTGAAAGTCAGTCTGTCATGTCCAACTTTTTGTTCCGTGGACCTTAGCCCGCCAGGCTCTTCTGTCCATGGAAATCTCTAGGCAAGAGTACTGGAGTGGGTTGCCATTCCCTTGGCCAGAGGATTTCCTGACCCAGGGATCGAACACAGGTCTCTCCTGAATTGCAGCAGACTATTGTCTGAGCCACTACGGAAGCTGTGGCTTAAAAATCAAAGGGAATTGAAAATTTGACTTGGCACTGATCTGTGAACAACAGTAATGTGTATGGAGATGAAGAACATGAAGTTTTCAAAGATCCTTAAAAATTACATTGTTATTTGAAGTTTTTGTCACTTAGTGATTTTTTAATATGATTTTTTGCTTCACTAAGAGAAGATTAAGATGTGTTTTTTTATCACTCTGTTTCTTCCAAAGCACTGGAATTATCCTCTTTGTTTAGTCTATCCCCAGCTGCTGGCCTAGAAAACCCATAAACTTGGCTTCACAGCTGTGCCTGCTGTTCCAGATTTTAGAGTCAGAATTTTCTTCTCAGTATCTTGCTGATTTTGGCCCAGATTTCAGGTGAACATTCTCATAATGCACAGTTGAAAAATATCATATTTTGTGAATATCATATGCAAAGTGTTTTTGTTTGTTTAGTTTTTCCTTTGTTTATTTTTTTGATGTTGCTTTTCTAAAATATTTTTGGAAACATTTAAACTACCTCAACAACTTCTCAAAGAAAGTTCAGAGTATGTGATAAGGTAGTAAACATCACTAATCACCAGGGCAATGCAAATCAAAACCATAATGAAATATCACCTCACAACTGTTAGGATGACAATTTTCAAAACAAAACAGAATCAAAAAAAAAAATCAAAAGATAAGTGTTGGTAAGGATGCAAAGAAACTGGAACCCTTTCATATTGTTGGTGGGAATGTAATATGGTCTTGTGGAAAACAGTATGGATAAAAAAGTTAAAAGTTGGACTACCACATAATCCAGCAATCCTACATTTGGTATTTCTCCAAATGAATTTAAACTAAGATCTCAAAGAGATATATGCTTATGCATACTTATGTTCATGGCACAATTATTCACAACAGCCAAAATAAGGGGAAAAAATGTCCACTGATATAGATGAATAGATATGGAAAGTGTGGTATACACAACGAAATATTATTCACTCTCAAAAAAAAAGGTAATCTTGCCATATCTAACAACACATGCGAACCTGAAGGACATTATGCTAAGTAAGACACCCTGGCTACTGAAGGACAACTACTGCAAGATTCTAATTATATGAGGTATCTAAAACAAACTCATGGAAGCAGAGCAGAATGTTGCTTGTTGGGGAGTGAGCAGAGGGTGGAGGAATAAAGACTTGTTTTTCAATAGGCATAAAATTTATGTATGATGAATAAATACTAAGCATCTGCTTTATAACATAGTCAGTTCAGTGGCTCAGTTGTGTCCAAATCTTTGTGATGCCATGGACTAATTGCACAATGCCAAGCCTCCCTGTCCATCACCAGTTCCTGGAGGCTACTCAAACTCATGTTCATTGAGTCAGTGATGCCATTCAACCATCTCATCCTCTGTCATCTGCTTCTCTTACTGCCTACAATCTTTCCCAGCATCAGGGTCTTTTACAGTTCTTCACTTCAGGTGGCCAGAGTATTAGAGTTGCAGCTTCAGCATCAATGCTTCCAACGAATATTCAGGACTGATTTCCTTTAGGATGGACTTGTTGGATCTCCTTGCAGTCCAGGGACTCTCAAGAGTCTTCTCCAACACCACAGTTCAAAAGCATCAGTTCTTCAGTTCTCAGCTTTCTTTATAGTCCAAATTTCACATCCATATATGATACTGGAAAAACCTTAGCTTTGACTAGACAGACTTTTGTTGGTAAAGTAATGTCTCTGCTTTTTAATATGCTGTCTAGGTTGGTCATAGCTTTTCTTCCAAGGAGCCAGCATCTTTTAATTTCATGGCTGCAGTCACCATCTGCACTGATTTTGGAGCCCAATAAATAGAGACAGTCACTGTTTCTATTGTTTCCTCATCTATTTGCCATGAAGTGATGGAACCAGATGCCATAGTCTTAGTTTTTTGAATGTTGAGTTTTAAGCCAACTTTTTCACTCTCCTCTTTCACTTTCATCAGGAGGCTCTTTAGTTCTTCACTTTCTGCCATAAAGGTGGTGTCATCTGCATATTTGAGGTTATTGATATTTCTCCCAGCAATCTTGATTCCAGGCTATGCTTCATCCAGTCCAGCATTTCTCATGATGTACTCTGCATATAAATTAAATAAGCAGGGTGACAATATACACCCTTGACATACTCCTTTCCTGATTTGGAACCAGTCTGTTGTTCCATGTCCAGTTCTAACTGTTGCTTCTTGACATGCATACAGATGTCTCAGGAGGCAGGTAAGGTGGTCTGGCATTTCTATCTCTTTAAGAATTTTTCACTGTTTGTTGTCATCCACACAGTCCAAGGCTTTGGTGTAGTTAGTAAAGCAGAAATAGATGTTTTTCTGGAACTCTCTTGCTTTTTCCATGATCCAGCGGATGTTGGCAATTTGATATCTGGTTCCTCTGCCTTTTCTAAATGCAGCTTGAACATCTCATAGTTCACGTACTGTTCATGTACTGTTCATGCCCACAGTTCACGTACTGTTGAAGCCTGGCTTGGAGAATTTTGAGCATTACTTTACTAGCATGTGAGATGAGTGCCATTGTGCAATAGTTTGACTCTTTGGCATTACCTTTCTTTGCGATTGGAATGAAAACTGACATTTTCCAGTCCTGTGGCCACTGCTAAATTGTCCAAATTTGCTGGCATATTGAGTGCAGCACTTTCATAGCATCATCTTTCAAGATTTGAAATAGCTCAACTGGAATTCCATCACCTCCACTAGCTTTGTTTGTAGTGATACTTCATAAGGCCCACTTGACCTCACATTCCAAATGTCTGGCTCAAGGTGAATGATCACACCATCACATCTACAATACACAGAAGAACTATATATACAAGAAAGAACTTATATTACCTAGAGTTAATACCACTGAAATACTTAAAATTTTTGTTAAACGTGTAGAAAGTATATTAAGTTTTGTTATTACAGACATACAAACAACATTTCACGAGGACACTTTTGGATGTGATGATTATGTTTATTACTTGACTGAGGTGATGACTTCTCGAGTGTGTATGTATATCCCTACTCATCAAATCATAGGCATTTTATGTGTACATTTTTCAGTTTATCAATTGTACTTTGACGAGGTGTTTAAAAAAGAGGAGGAAAGCTCTGAAGTTGGCAATCTAAATGGTCTAATTTCCAAGTGAGGCTAGACATCACAGTGTTTTCAAATAATTCTATTCCAGTCTTCAGGTATCTCCAACTAATGTTGGCAGTAGCTAAGGGCAGTTATAAATTGATCTCAATCTTTGGCACATCACTCTAGAATCCAAGGTCTGTTCTGTTTTAGCACCTATCCAGGGCCAGTCTTTCTCCCTCTACACCTTTCCTTCACTGGCTTATTCCCACACCGTGCATTTCTGTTTTCAGTTTCTTTTTTTGTCCTCTGAGAGAATGTCCTATACTCTGAATCTTTACCCAATTTCTCCCAGAATACAAAATTAAATTACATTTTGTTTCATCCTAAAAGTGGCCTATCTAGTGCAAGCCCAAATAATCTTAAAATATACCTCAAAAAACTGGGAAACTGATGTACAATATTGATTTCTGATATTGATTTCTGATATGTATTCTCTCTGAATTAAAATTATGATTGTGTTTTGTCATTTACTAGATGAATTCCTTGAGGGCAAAATTATGTCTTATTCACTTTTATGACACCAAATTAAGCTATTATTTGCTTGCTAAATGTTAATTCTTATCTGAATCTAACATTTAAAGTTTATTGGTTTTGTGTTCTCCTGAAACAAACTTTAGCATTAAACTATTACAAAATAAACTTTTAAAACAAGAAAAGGATATTCATACCCATACCTTTAATCTATTTCTCTCTCTGTTAAAAAGGAAATTTGTTTGGGATCCAAAATTTTATTTTCTTGACTGGGTGCTGCAGATTGAGTAGGTCCACAACTGAAAAGGCTTGAAGTGAGTTAGATTGATTTTCACTAGCAAGATCTTATCACAGACAGATAAAAGTTAATTACAGGAGCTGCAGTAGAGACTTACTTGTAAAAACTTTGCAAAGTTGATTTAAAAAGATTTTAGCATGGATTTTAGAAAATTAAAAAACATAACAACAACACATATCCAGAATAGTATTCTTCTTTGATATTTCTAAAGTTTAATTCAAGGGTTTTACTGACTTTCATAGTTTTCTATTTTAAAAAATTGTGTTCCAATAAAATTTTATTTAGAAAAACAGAAATTGGGTCAGATCTGGGTCTAGGACCATAGTTTGACAATTTGTGAAAGTGAAAATGTTAGTTTCTCAGTCATGTCTGACTCTTTGTGACTCCATGGATTGTAGCCTGCCAGGCTCCTCTATTTGAGGAATTCTTCAGGCAAGAATACTGGAGTGGGTTGCCATTCCTTTTTCCAGGGGATCTTCTCAACCCAGAGAACCTGGGATTGAATCTGCATCTCCTGCATTGCAGGCAGATTCTTCACTATAGTCAAGAGGGAATCCATGACTCCTAAGAAAGTATTTGATAATCAATTTGCCTAAAAGTTCAATGGATCTGTGCTGTTTAAGTTAAAGACTCAGTCAAAGAAATATTGGGACAATGTGGATGGACCTGGAGGGCATTATGCTAAGTTAGAGAAGTCACACAAAGACAGACATATCCTACATGATACCACTAATACGTGACATCTAAAAAAGCTAAACTTATAGAAACAGAGAGTATATTGCTGTTTAACAGGTGCTGAAGAGGTAGGGGAAATTGAGAAGATTTTATTAAATGGTAAAAACTTGTAACAAGAAAATGAATACTTTCTAGGGCTTATTTTCAATACTGATGTTTCTTTTGCATACTGTACCATGAAGGAAATAGACTCAAAGAAAATGTTACATGGTAATTCAACTTCTGTGACAAGAACAGTGGTGATGGTGGAAAGAGAGGTGATAGCGTTTTCGTGGGCTTCAAAATATAACATACAGGTGACCATGTAAACCTAGTTAAATTCATCCTAAAGGTCTTCTGATATATTTTAAACATACCACAAGAAATACTTTAGTTCACAGATATTCATTTCATGAGTCAAATATTTGTACACTGTACAGATTACTTTATATAACTGTACATTTACTTTATATAAAGGTTATAGTTTGCTAAATAGTACATTTTACATGTTATATCATGCTTTTTACAAAAAGAAAGAAAAGTGAAGTTGCTCAGTCGTGTCCAACTCTTTGTGACCCTGTGGAACGTAGTCTACCAGGCTCCTCTGTCCATGGGATTCTCCAGGCAAGAATACTGGAGTGGGTTGCTATTTCCTTTTCCAGGGGATTTTCCTGACCCAGGGATCGAACCCAGGTCTCCCAAACTATTGGCAGACGCTTTTCCCTCTGAGTCACCAGGGAAGCCATGCTTTTTACAAAAGCATACTACAATTTTAAAAAAGTAATAACAAAAATTCAGTTGTTCAGTTGTGTCTAACTCTTTGCTACCCCATAGACTGCAGCATACCAAGCTCCCCTGACCTTCACCAGCTCCTGGAGCTTGCTCAAACTCATGTCCATTGAGTCGGTAATGCTATCCAACCATCTCTTTCTCTGGCATCTCCTTTTCCTGCCTTCAGTCTTTCTCATCATCAGGGTCTTTTCCAGTGAGTTGGCATTCCCATCAGGCAGCCAAAGTACTGGAGCTTCAGTTTCAGCATCAGCATCAGCCTTTCCAATGAATCAGGATTGATTTCCATTAGGCTTGACTGGTTGGATCTCCTTACAGTCTAAGGGACTCTCAAGAGTCTTCTCCAACACCACAGTTCAAAAGCATCGTTTTTTCAGTGCTCAACCTTATTTATGGGCCAGCTCTCACATCCATACATGACTACTGGAGAAACCATAGCTTTGACTATATGAACTTCTGTTGGTAAAATGATGTCTGCTTTTTAATATGCTGTCCAGGTTTGTCATAGCTTTTCTCCCAAAGAGCAAGTGTCTTTTAATTTCATGGCTGAAGTCACCATCTGCAGTCATTTTGGAGCCCAGGAAAATAAAGCCTGTCATTGTTTCCATCTATTTGCCATGAAGGGATGGGACCAGATGCCATGAGAGTAAGGATGTTATTATAGAAAGATATTTAGTCTTTGTTCTCAATTCCTGGCAGAGAGCTCCTAAAAACCTTCAGAATTTCTTGAGTGATTAGAGTGATAGGACTGTCTTTTGATCTAATGAGGCACTTTTACTTAGCCCCTAGATAGCTTTAGGATGGTGGCTGCTGCTGCTGCTAAGTTGCTTTAGTCATGTCTGACTCTGTGCAACCCCATAGACTGCAGCCCACCAGGCTTCCCCATCTCTGAGATTCTACAGGCAAAAACACTGGAGTAGGTTGCCATTTCCTTCTCCAATGCATGAAAGTGAAAAGTGAAAGTGAAGTCGCTCAGTTGTGTCCAACTCTTAGCGACCCCATGGACTGCAGCCCACCAGGCTCCTCGGTCCATGGAATTTTCCAGGCAAGAGTACTGGAGTGGGGTGCCACTGCCTTCTCCGAGGATGGTGGCTGGTCATCCTTAACTCCAGAAACCAAGTATTGTTTACAGTCTTGGATATTTCAGTCCCATCCCAACATCCAGAAAGGAGAGAAAGACAGGAGATTGAGTTAGTTACTAATGGCCAGTGACTTAATCAGTATACTTATGCAAGGAACCTTCATAAATACCCCTAACAATGTGGTTCAGAGAATTTCTGATTTGTCCAACACATCCACATGTCAGGAGGATGGCACACCCCAACTCCATAGTGACAGAAGCTCCTGTGATTGGGACCGTTTAACACCTTGCCTTGTATTCCTCATTTCACTCTCCATTTGTTAATTTATAATAATCCAATAAATGTAAGTAAAGTACTTTCCTGAGTGAATTCTGTGAGTCACTCTACCAAATCGTTTCACCTGAAGAGGTAGTTATGGGAATCTCCAAATCATAGCCAGTTAATCAGAAGTATGGTTGATAGGACTTTCCATTGTCATCAAAGGTGGGGACAGTGTTGTGGGGCTGAGCCCTTAAACTAGTGGAGCCTGACACTAACTCTCAGTGGTTTGGTCAGAACGGAATTGAATTATAAGACACTTAGTGAGTGTTAGCACTAATGGTGATGTCAGGAGGAAAAGAATCTCAAAGTAAAAAAAATAAATAAATAAGAAAATGAAAACTTGTACAGCCCCTCTTATTCCCCAGATAAGGAGTTAAGATACACTGATATATAGACAAACACTTACACTCATTCTCTCTTTTTATAAACACATTTACACACCAAAATAGTTTTATAATCAACTACGACCATAGCATATAGATATTTTCATTGTCGATACAAAGTTATTAAAGTACTTTCTTTAATTGAATAAGGTGTCATCATATCAATATACAGAGTTTAATTTATACAGCTAATAAGCATTACATTTCAAGATAAAATGAGTAGTGATTTTAGTATCTTATGATTGTAAAAACCTTAGAACAAACTATACTAAGAAACAAATACATAAAGAGCAAAAATTGGTAAGCTGTTACTATCCATAGCACTATATTCTTTCCAACTAAAACAGGAATTGATATATTGTAAATCACCTATATACTTAAATAAAAAAGACAGAAAAGAAAAGCTGAGGGAATTAAAGCTTCAACAGCCAAATATTTCCTTTAAAAAATGGGAATTGAGATGATAATTTCTGTGAAATATATCTAATAATACTAAAACATATTTATTATTTGAAATCTGGAAGTAGTATGTTCCAAACTAAATTTTGGAGATTGTTTTATTTATTAAACAAAGCGTTAATGGAATAAAACTTTAAAGTTATTTGAAATACAATACACCTAAGTATTTTGGTTGTCTGAGCCTTTGGATAGGCTGAAATATTCTATCAATATTAATCAAAAGAGACAAAAGGAGCACAAATCAAATTCCTAAAACTAAAATCAATAGCATTATGTCAGGCTGAATTAAGCTATTTTGTACTATTACTTCAAATATTATCTAGTGTGGTTAAATGATTTTATTTATTTTTTGTCTGAGTTTCTTTCCTTGGACACAAGAATCTAGAGTCATATAATTTTTAAGAATAAAGGTACTTTAGATATTAATTAAATAACATGTAGGCTGAAGGACAAATTCCTTTGGAGTAGATACTAAATGTTCTTCATCTTTATAGGAGAATAGTGACTTGCAAAACTGTACCTAACTTTTATATTCAATTTAATTGACAATGAGGAAAGTGTGTTCCAAGAAGTTAAGTGACTTATCCAAATACTGCTAGAGAATTATGTAGCTAGACTTTTGAATTTATTTTTTAACCCTAGACAGTTCAGTTCAGTCGCTCAGTCGTGTCCAACTCTTTGCAACCCCATGAACCACAGAACGCCAAGCCTCCTGGTCCATCACCAAATCCCGGAGTCCACTCAAACCCATGTCCATTGAGTTGGATGTCATGATCTTAATTTTCTGAATGCTGAGTGTTAAGCCAACTTTTTTTGCTCTCCTCTTTCACTTTCATCAAGAGGCTCTTTAGTTCTTCTTCACTTTCTGCCATAAGGGTGGTGTCATCTGCATATCTGAGGTTACTGGTATTTTTCCCAGCAACCTTGATTCCAGTTTGTGCTTTCTCCAGCGCAGTGTTTCTCATGACTTAATCTGCATATAAGTTAAATAAGCAGGGTGACAATATACAGCCTTGACACACTCCTTTCCTATTTGGAACCAGTTTGTTGTTCTATGTCCATTTCTAACTGTCGCTTCCTGACTTGCATACAGATTTCTCAAGAGGCAGGTCAGGTGGTCTGGTATTCCCATCTCTTTCAGAATTTTCCACAGTTTATTGTGATCCACACAGTCAAAGGCTTTGGCATGGTCAGTAAAGCAGAAAGAGATGTTTTTCTGAAACTCTCTTGCTTTTTCCACGATCCAGCTGATGCTGCCAATTTAATCTCTGGTTCCTCTGCCTTTTCTAAAACCAGCTTGAACATCTGGAATTTCAGGGTTCATGTATTGCTGAAGCCTGGCTTGGAGAATTTTAAGCATTACTTTACTAGACTGTGAGATGAGTGCAATTGTGTGGTAGTTTGAGCATTCTTGAGCATAGCCTTTCTTTGGGATTGGAATGAAAACACATTTTCCAGTCCTGTGGCCACTGTTGAGTTTTCCAAATTTGCTGGCATATTGAGTGCAGCACTTTCACAGCATCATCTTTCAGGATTTGAAATAGCTCAACTGGAATTCCATCACCTCCACTAGCTTTGTTCATAATGATGCTTCCTAAGGTCCACTTGACTTCACATTCCAGTATGTCTGGCTTTAGGTGAGTGATCACACCATCGTGATTATCTGGGTCATGAAGATCTCTTTTGTATAGTTCTTCTGTGTATTCTTGCCACCTCTTCTTAATATCTTCTGCTTCTGTTAGGTCCATACCATTTCTGTCCTTTATCGAGCCCATCTTTGCATAAAATGTTCCCTTGGTATCTCTAATTTTCTTGAAGAGATCTCTAGTCTTTCCCATTCTATTGTTTTCCTCTGTTTCTTTGCATTGATTGCTGAGGAATGCTTTCTTATCTCTCCTCGCTATTCTTTGGAACTCTGCACTCAAATGGGTATATCTCTCCTTTTCTCCTTTGCTTTTTGTTTCTCTTCTTTTCACAGCTATTTGTAAGGCCTCCTCAGACAGCCATTTTGCTTTCTTTCCTTTCTTTTTCTTGGGGATGGTCTTGAGTCCTGTATCCTGTACAATGTCAGGAACCTCCATCCATAGTTCATCAGTCACTCAATCTATCACCTCCAGTCCCTTTCTCACTTCCACTGTATAGTCATAAGGGACTTGATTTAGGTCACACTTGAATGGTTTAGTGGTTTTCTCCACTTTCTTCAACTTAAGTCTGAATTTGGCAATAAGGAGTTCATGATATGAGCCACAGTCAGCTCCTGGTCTTGATTTTGCTGACTGTATAGAGCTTCTCCATCTTTGGGTGCAAAGAATATAATCAATTTGATTTCAGTGTTGACCATCTGGTGATGTCCATGTGTAGTCTTCTCTTGTCTTGTTGGATGAGGGTGTTTGCTATGATCAGTACATTCTCTTGACAAAACTCTATTAGCCTTTGCCCTGCTTCATTCTGTACTCTAAGGGCAAATTTGCCTGTTACTTGAGGTGTTTCTTGACTTCCTACTTTTGCCTTCCAGTCCCCTATAATGAAAAGGACGTCTTTTGGGGGTGTTACTTCTAGAAGGTCTTGTAGGTCTTCATAGAACTGTTCAAGTTCAGCTTCTTCAGTGTTACTGTTCAGAGCATAGACTTGGATTACCATCATAGTGAATGGTTTGCCTTGAAAATGAACTGAGTTCATTCTGTCATTTTTGAGATTACATCCAAGTACTGCATTTCAGACTCTTTTGTCTTTCTCAACCTAAATATCCTATTCTTATAATTGTATTTAATTATTTATTTTTGGCTGTGCTGAGTCTTCATTGCCCCACGAGCATTTCTTGGCTGTGGCAAGTTGGGGATACTTTAGTTGCAGTGTGCAAGCTTCCCATTGAGATGGCTTCTTTTGCCACAAAGCATGGGCTCTAGGGTATGGTATCTAGAGCACAGGCTCAATATTTGTGGTTCACGGTCTTAGCTGCTGTGCAGCATGTGGGATCTTCTCATATCAGGGATCAAACCTATCTCTCTTGCATTGGTAGGCAGATTCTTCACCATTGAGCCACCAGGGAAGCCCATAAATATCTTTAAAAATAGGAATATATTAGCTATGGTAGGTCTTATCTGATAGAATTTCATTCCTTTAAATGGCATATATTTAAATCTATCTGGGGTTCCATACTGAAATGCTCAGGCAGGATGGGACAAGCAAAGTAAATGAGAGAATACAGCCTAGTGTTGACTGCCTAAGTATACATTAAGTAAATAGAGGGAGTTGTGATAAACTGAATAACCCAGTAAATAAGGTTTCTTCTCAGCTTTAGGAATCCTAGAGGTTTAGAGATTTTTGCTCAATACTAAAAACAAGCAGAAGGAGTTTGGCTACCATTTGAGGAAAACATGAAGGATGCAAACAGACAAAACTTTACTCCCAAGCACCAGAGCCAAAGGTCCTGTCTAAAACTGATGCTGGGCCAAGAAGGTAGGACAGCCATCCCCTATTCATAGGTGTTTAGAGCAGCTTTATTCATAACTACCACAACTTGGAAGCAACAACACTGTCCTTCGAAAGGAAAGGATAAATAATCAGTAGTACATCCAGACAATGGACTAGAATGCAGCACTGATTTAAATGCATATTACTAAGGGAAGTAAGCCGATCTGAAAGAGTTATACTCTGTATAATTTCAATTATGTGATATTCTGTAAAAGGCAAAACTAAAGAGACAGTAAAAAGATGAGTGGTTTCCAGGGGTTGTGGCAGGGTGGGAGTGGGGATGAATATGAGCACTGAGGATTTTTAGGGCAGTGAAAATACTCAGTATGATATCATAATAATGGACATATGTTGTTATAGACGTGTCTAAATCCATATTGTATATAATACCGAGTGAACAGTAACATAAGCAATTGTTATAACTGTGGCTGATGATGTAACAATATAGGTTCATCAGCTGTAACCAATTTAATACTCAATTAGGGACTGGTGATAATGGGAGAAGCTATGCATGTGTGAGGGCAGGGGTTATATGAGGAATCTCTGTACCTCCTGCTCACTTGTCCTGTGAACCTACCAGTTCAGTTCAGTTCAGTTGCTCAGCTGTGTCCAACTCTTTGCGACCCCATGGACTGCAGCAGCCAGACTTCCCTGTCCATAACCAAATCCTAGAGCTTACTCAAACTCATGTCGATCAAGTTGATGGTGCCATTCAAACATCTCATCTTCTATCGTTCCCTTCGTGAACCTATAAATGTTTTAAATATAATAAAGATTGAAAAACTTTGAAAATATAAAACAATTATTAAGATAGAATCATTATGAAGAAAACTAATTAGACATATGTCAAAAAATGAACGGGGCTGGAAAGGCAAAATACAAAAGTAATTATATTGATAAATTGCTTTTATCATACTATGAATAATGTATAGACCAAAAATATCATAAATATGTATTATGAAATTTGTGTGTGTGTAAAAATAAAACACTTGGCAACTACACCAACAAGAATTCTTGGCTCTAAGATTTTTACATAATTTTGTTGTTGTTCAGTTGCTAAGTCATGTCCAATTCTTTGAGATCCCCTGGACTGTAGCCTGCCAGGTTCCTCTGTCCTTGAGGAAGCAAGACTGTTGGAATGGGTGGCCATTTCTTTCTCCAGGGTATCCTTTTGACTAAGGGAAGTCCTCAGCATAAGCTTAGCATTTGTTATATTCTTTTATGGAAGTGGAATGAAAATGGTAAAAGAGTTAAACATTACAGTTAGTGACATATATCTGTTTTATTATTTGTTAAGCTTCTTTCTTATGTACTAGGACTATGTAGAATGATGCATAATTATATATACATTCCATATCCAAAATTTGTTGCATATACCAGGTACATGTTTGTTTAATAAATAAATATGAAAATTAAAATTTTAAAGATATAACTTAGAATTTGTCACATTAGGAAATAATCCTTTATGAAGAAATTAATTTCAAAGTATTATTCATTTGTTTACCTGTTGGTTTTCATGGTGAAATACCCTAAGGAAAATTTCCTTATCTATTAAAACAGAATTTATTTACAATCTACTTTCAGTATATCTGCATCAGCCTGGTTGGTACATCAATATTATCACTTTTACAAATAAACTTCTGTGTTTTATATTATCAGTGAACCTGAACCAGAAATAGGCTGTTTTGTTGTTTTACTTCTCTTCTACTTCAGCAACTTGCACCAATGAGAAATGACACATTTTTTAACTTGCTCATTTTTGGCCTTAGTTCTCCTATCACTTTAGTTCAGTTCAGTCACTCAGTCATATCTGACTCTTTGTGACCCCCATGGACTGCAGCATGCCAGGCCTCCCTGTCTGTCACCAAATTCTGGAGTTTACCCAAATTCATGTCCATTGAGTCGGTGATGCCATCCAGCCATCGCATCCTCTCACCCCCTTCTCCTGCCTTCAATCTTTACCAGCATCAGGGTCTTTTCAATGAGTCAGCTCTTCGCACCAGGTGGCCAAAGTATTGGAGTTTCAGCTTCAGCATCAGTCCTTTCAATGAATTATTCAGGACTGATCTCCTTTAGGATGGACTGGTTGGATCTCCTTGCAGTCCAAGGGACTCTCAAGAGTCTTCTCCAACACCACCGTTCAAAAGTTCTTTGGCACTCAGCTTTCTTTATAGTCCAACTCTCAGATCCATACATGACTACTGGAAAAACTTTAGCCTTGACTAGACGGATATTTGTTGACAAAGTAATGTCTCTGCTTTTTAATATGCTGTCTAGGTTGGTCATAACTTTCCTTCCAAGGAGTAAGCGTCTTTTAATTTCATGGCTGCAATCACCATCTGCAGTGATTTTGGAGCCCCCCAAAATAAAGTCAGCCACTGTTTCCACTGTTTCCCCATCTATTTGCCATGAAGTGATGGGACTAGATGCAATTATCTTAGTTTTCTGAATGTTGAACTTTAACCCAATGTTTTCACTCTCCTCTTTCACTTTCATCAAGAAGCTCTTTAGTCTTCTTCACTTTCTTCCATAAGGGTGGTGTCATCAGCATATGTCACTAAAATAGTTCTATTAGAACAGATGATTTCTAATGTCCTATTTAAATCCTCCACTTCATAGATAATAGTCATGTCATGGTGAAGTGGCTTGCTTAACCCTATGAAACTATGAGCCATGCCCTGAAGGGCCACCCAAGTCGGACGGGTCATAGTGGAAAGTTCTAACAGAATGTGTTCCACTGAAGGAGGGGAAGGCAATATTACTGCCACAAGAACCCCATGAGCAGTATGAAAAGCCAAAAAGCTATGACACTGGAAGATGTGCCTTCCCAGTAGGTGAATGTCCAATACAGTACTGGGGAAGAGTCAAGGGCAATTACTAACAGCTCCAGAAAGAATCAAGTGGCTGGTCCAAAACAGAAATACCAGTCAGTTGTGGATGTGTCTGGTGCTGAAAGTAAAGTAAAGTTATTCTGTGAAAAATAACATTGCATAGGAACCTAGAATGTTAGGTTTTTAAATCAAGATAAATTGGATGTGGTTAAGCAAGAGATGGCAAGAGTGAACATCACATTTTAGGAATCAGTGCACTAAAATGGATGGGGATTTATTTCAGATGACCATTATATCTGCTACCATAGAAGAAATGGAGTAGCCCTCATAGTCCAACAAGAGTCCTAAGTGCAGTACTTGGGTGCGATCTCAAAAAGGTCAGAATGATCATGGCTCATTTCCAAAGGCAAATCATTCAATTCCATGGTACTCCAAGCTGTGTCCAAACCACTGATGCTGAAGAAGCTGAAGTTGACTTGTTCTATGAAGACCTACAGGATCTTCTAGAACACCACCCCCCCCCCCAAAAAAAAAAAGATGTGCTTTTCATCATAGAGGAATGGAATGCAAAAGTAGGAAATCAAGAAGTACCCATTATCAGGCAATTTTGGCCTTGGAGTATAAAATGAAGCAGGGCTTATCAAGAGAACACACTTTTCATAACAAACACAATTTACCAACAAGCTAAGAAATGACTATACACACTGACATCACCATATGGTCAGTACCAAAATCAGATTGATTATTTTCTTTGCAGCCAAAGATGTAAAAACCCTATAAAACGTCAATAAAATGAAGACCTGGAGCTGACTGTGGCTCAGATCATTAGGTTCTTATTGATAAATTTAGGCTTAAGTTGAAGAAAGTAGGGAAAACCACTAGGCCATTCAGGTATGACATAAATCAAATTCCTTATGATTATACAGTGGAAGTGACAAGTACATTCAAAGGATTAGATCTGGTAGACAGACTGCCTAAAGAACTATGGACAGAGGTTTATAATGTGAATACTGAGAAAGCAGAGAGTCTAAAGCTCTGAATGTTCTTACCTTCTCCTGAAGATCCCATATGAGCCTGCAAGATAGCTTACGGTGAACGATGTTGGATTCATGATCTCTAAAGTAGAAGATATAGCTTTAGAACCAAGGACCAGGTTTCATCACTCAACAGCTTTTGTGTAGCAGAGTTTTATTAAAGCATGAAAACAGACAGAGAAAGCTTCTGACTTAGACATCAGTAGGGGGATGAAAAGTGCCCCGCTCACTAGTCTTAGCAAGGGAGCTATATACCTTATTACAGTAAAGGGTTTTACCAGAACCATTCCCAACAAAACGAGAGAAGACTCTACACATAGACAACACAAGATGGTCAGCAACGAAATCAGATTGATTATTTTTTTTACAGGCAAAGATGGAGAAGCTTTATAAAATCAGCAAAAAAAACACTGGGAGCTGACTGTGGCTCAGATCATGAACTTCTTATTGCCAAATTCAGACTTAAATTGAAAAAAGTAGGAAAAACCACTAGCCCATTCAGGTATGATCTAAATCAAATTGCTTACGATTATACAGAAGTGACAAATAGATTCAGGGATTAGATCTGATAGGTTTATAGCATTGTACAGGAAGCAGTGATCAAAACCATCCCAAGACAAAGCAATGCAAGAAGGCCATTGGTTGAGGAGGTTTTAAAAATACCTGAGAAAAGAAGAGAAGTGAAAGGCCAGGGGAAAAGGGAAAGATATACCCAACTGAATGTGAAGTTCTAGAGAATAGCAAGGAGAGTAAGAAGACCTTCTTAAATAAGCAATGCAAAGATATGTGGCAACAATACACAGATGAATAATACAAAAAAGATATAAATGATCTGGATAACCATGATGGTGTGGTCACTCACTTAGAGCCGGACATTACGGAGGCTGAGTTCATGTGGGCCTTAGGAAGCATTACCACAAACAAAGCTAGTGGAGGTGATGGAATTCAAGCTGAGCTATTTTAAAATCCTAAAAGATATTGTTGCTAAAGTGCTGGATTCTATATGTCAGCAAATTTGGAAAACTCAGCAGTAGCCATAGGACTGTTCCAATGCCAAAGAAGGGCAATGCCAAAGAATGTTCAAAGTACCCTACAGTTTCTCTTGTTTTTACATACTAGCAACGTTATGCTCAAAATCCTTCAAGCTAAGTTTCAACGGTACATGAACTGAGAACTTTCAGACATACAAACTGGATTAAGAAAAGGCAAAGGGAGTGGAAATTAAACTGGCAACATTCGTTGGATCATTAAGAAAGCAAAGAAATTACAGAAAAAACATTTACTTCTGCTTCATTAACTATTCTGAAGTATCTGACTGTGTGGATCATAACAAACTGCGGAAAATTCTTAAAGAGATGCGAGTTCCAGACCATCTTATATGTCTTCTGAGAAACTCATATGTGGGTCAAGAAGCAACTATTAGAACCACATATGGAACAAAGAAATGGTTCAAAATTGGGAAAGGAATACAATGAGGCTGTATATTGTCACCCTGCTTATTTAACTTATATGCAGAGTACATCATGTGAAATACTGGATTGGATGAATCACAAACTGAAATCAAAATTGTCAGGGGAAATATCAGTAACCTTAGATATGCATATGATACCACTCTAATGGCAGAAAATTAAGAGGAACTAAAGAGTCTCTAGAAGATGGTGAAAGAGGAGTGTGAACAAGCTGGCTTGAGACTCAACATTCAAAAAACAAAGATCATGGCCTCTGATCTCATCACTTTACAGCAAATAGAAAGTGAAAGTGTGAAGCAGTGACACATTTTGTTTTCTTGGGCTCCAAAATCACTATAGACAGTGACTGCAGCCATGAAATTAAAAGACTCTTGCTCCTTTGAAGGATAGCTATGACAGATCTAGACAGCATAATAGAAAACACAGACATCACTTTGCCAACAAAGGTCCGTCTAGTCAAAGCTATGTTTTTTCCAATAGTCATGTATGGATGTGAAAATTGAACTATAATAAGGTTGAGCATCATAGTATTTGTGCTTTTGAACTGTGGTGCTGGAGAAAACTCTTGAAAGTCCCTTGAACTGCAAAGAGATCAAACCAATCAATCTTAAAGGAAATTAAACTTGAATATTCATTGGAAGGATGGTTTCTGAAGCTGAACCACCAATACTTTGGCCACCTGATATGAAGAACCAACTCATAAGAAAAGATCTTGATGCTGGGAAAAACTGAAGGCAAATGGAGAAGGAGGCCACAGGGGATGAGATGACTAGATAACATTACCAACTCAATGACATGAATTAGAGCAAACTCCAAGAGACAGTGTATGACAGAGTAGCCTGGCATGCTAGGGTCCATGGGGTCACAAAGTGTTGGACCTGATTTGGTGACCAAACCACGGTAACAACAACATGGCAGTGCATAAGAAAATAGAGGGTTTTGTTATAAAAAGGAAACATGAAGGATTTTTACAATACTACAATTCTTTAATATCTTAACTCTAATAATAGATACATGAACCAATAACGTCCATAACCGTGTAGAAGTTAATGTACATGTTCTCTCACACACAGACATACACACACTCAAATGAGAATAACTAAAACAACTGGAAAGCTATAAATTAAATTTTAGTGTCAATATCCTGTTTGAGATACTGTACTACAGTTTTTAATTACTGTACAAACTTAAAAATCTTACTATGAGAAGTAACTGAGCAAAGTGTTTAAGAGATCTCCATGTATTCCTTCTTGTGCTGCTATGCTGTGCTCAGTCTCTTCAGACATGTCTGACTCTGGGAGTCCATGGACTATAGCCCACCAGGCTCCTTGGTCCATGGGATTCTTCAGGCAAGAATACTGGAGTGGGTCTTCCTGACCTAGGGATTGAACTCGTGTTTCCTGTCTCCTGCCTTGTAGGCAGATTCTTTACCCATGGAGGCACCTGTGAAGCGTTTTCTTTCTTGCTCAATTCAGTCACTCAGTTGTTTCTATTTGTGACTCCATAGATTGCAGCATGCCAGGCTTCCCTGTCCATCACCAACTCCTGGAGCTTGCTCAAACTCATGTCCATCAAGTCAGTGATGCTATCCAATCATCTTATCCTCTCTCATCCCTGTCTCCTGTCTTCACTCTTTTCCAGCATCAGGGTCTATTCCAGTGATTCAGCTCTTCGCATCAAGTGGCCAAAGTATTGGAGTTTCAGCTTCAGCATCAGTCCTTCCAATGGATATTCATGACTGATTTCCTTTAGGATTCGCAAATCTACAATCATCTCAATTAAAAAAAAAAAAGATTAAAACTACAAAATAGAAGTCCATTAGTCCAAATGCTTATAGTGAAAAATATTCTGGGTTTAAAATCATCTTTAACATAGTGCTATGGAAACAAAGCTAAATTTATTGTCTTATATGAATTAATAATGCTAGAGCTCAACTAAAATAGTTATTTTGAGTGGTGTGTGTGTGTTTATGTATTACTGCAGGATTTGGTTGTTGTTTTTTGTTTTTTTGTTTTTTTGAGAACTTTAAGATATCCTCACTATATCTAACCTTTAAAAAAATGTCCTTCATTGTATTTATGACTCAGTCTTCCCTAATGTCAAGAAATTTAACTCAAAGAAAATGCATTGTATTGATATTATTGTTGTTCTTGATAATCTTTTCTGAACTTCCCAATAGTTGAGCCTTATCTTGTATATTATCTCTCATACTTTTATCTCTGTGTATTCTTATGTTTTAGATTCAGGGATATTTCTTCAAATTTATGTTTTAATCTCACTATTTGGTTTTAGTTTTCAGGAAATGCTGTTTATTTTATGATCCTTTTTTAATGAATGTAATACTTCTTTTACACTCAATTTTTTAATTGAAGTATAGTTGACTTTTCACAAGAGTTTATTTAGAATTTTGGTTTTCTGTTTCTTAGTTCTATTATTTATAGTTTTCTCTGTTTCTTAGCATCTGGGTAAGGGTCTGGCACATGATCATTTTGCTGGAGAACCTTAAGTTCAACCATGGGAATTCAGTCACTAATGTCCACTATTTCTGCTCAAGTCATTTCATAAAATGTTGTTTCTTTTCTTTTTTTTTTAAACAAAGAAATTATTTCCAATCATCCCATGTACATGGTGGATAAACATGGGCAATCACCCCTGTGATCTTGCATTCAACCCAACTTCTCACTCCTGCCTTCTGGAGCCTAGTAAGCAGCTCAGCCAGCTCATCAGTTATAACCTTTTTTGCTTGTCAACTAAACCGTGGCTTCTCATCTCATCAGTCAACACTGTGTGTACTGTTTTTTATCTTCCAGAAATTCCCTAACATTTCTCATTTTTTCATGGCCTCTATTTGATATTCTTCATTGTTGTGGTTTTTGCTATTTGTTTTGTTTTAATATTATTTCAATGTGCCAAGAGAAAGAAGAAATTTGCATTTGTATTGTTCACAATTTTCAAACATAAGTCACAATTAAAGTATTCTCAGCATAAAAATATAACTGCTATACATTTTACCAGTAGTAATTTAAAAATCAATAAATATTTTTCTTTTCCTCCAGAAATATAATTGAAAACTAAAGTCATAATTATATTTGACAAGCTCACAAAGAACTGATTTCTTTCTTCCTACAACTCATGCTTCATGTGATTTTGGCTACTAGCCTTTCAAATTAAAAATAACCAAACTCAACTTCTTCCAAAGTATTTTGAAATTCTTATTAGAAATAGTTTTATCTATAGAGAAGGATTTCCCCATATTATTTGTTACTAAGTCAATGTGAGGCATGGAGTACTCAATCAATTAATACTTGTTATGATCACAAATATACTTTTAATGTATAGTGATATGCAATTTTGTGCCTTGTGAATCTTGGTTTTCTAACCTTATTTTTCCCATTCCAAAATCAATCTCCCTTCTGACCTTGTCATAAGTTTCACTGACATTAAAGTCACTCATCTCAATGGAGCAGAAAAGTAAAAGGAGAATCACTGTTTGGAACTACTGACACACTGTATACTTATTTAGCTCAAGAACCAAAACATCCAAGTAATCTTAACAGTGCCAATAATAGCAAAATAACTTCTGAGCCCCTCAATCTCTTACCAGCTACAAAACTTCAATTATGCACCTATTTTTTTTTCCAGCCTGACATTATATTTTCCAGTGAGGCCTTTTTGTGTAACTCTGTCTTCCTGATTAGAAGACTGGAACAAAGGCAATGATGAAAATAATCACCAAGGAAAACACTTAAAACACAGGAGAAAAAGCAATCATGAACACTCTGAATTAACTACTTTCTGTGATGATTTCTGTTAAGATGAAATATTATTTATCATTTAGAGGATGCTGTTAAGAGTCAATTAGTTATGAAAGATAAGGGGAATATAAAGTTTGTGTTAAGGCAGTTTGACTTTATGAATAAGCTAACACTGATCCTGTTGGTTTCTCTGTATAGCTACCAAACAAAAAAAAAAAAGATAAGGTTTCACATAATTTAGAAAAAAGAAGACCTAAGTTGAAGAAGTAAATTAATGTAATCTTGTAATTAAAAAAAAAAATACCATTGTGGAAGTTAAACTCTCTCACAGTCAGGCTTGGGTCAGGCAATGGCTTACTTCCCACCTGGGGCTTCCCAGGTGGTGCAAACAGTAAAGAATCCACCTGCCAATGCAAGAGACACAAAAGATGTGGGTTCAATCCCTGCATCAGGAAGATCCTTTGGCATATGAAATGGCAACCCACTCCAGTATTCTTTCCTTTAAAATTCCATGGACAGAGAAGTCTGGCAGGCTACAGTTCATGGTGCCACAAAGTAGCAATGCGACTGAGCACACAAAATGTAAACAATAGAAACATAAAATTCAGATTTAATTTTTCTTTATATTACCTGTAAAGCTTGAAAATTGAAGGAGGAAGATGCGTAGGGTAGGAAAACTGTCTAGGTTGTTCTAGACAGTTTTAACATTTAGGGTAGTAAAACTTGCTAGGTTGTTCTGGACAAGAATAAATTTGAAAAAAAAAATATTATTCTTTATCAACTAGAACAACAGAATACACAACTGTTACTCTTCCTGTCGCTCCCATTGTTCTGCCTGGAAATATTATTCTTGCTCAAGTAATAATTAAGGTCAAGCTCCCTGTCTTATCTCCTTACTCACAAGGGTACAGTGTTTAGTTCTGCTATTGGAAACTTGAAATTTTTTAAAACTGTATTTTTAAAAATTGTGTTTTGTATGTTAAGTCTAAGGGACAGTGGATCACGTGCACGAATACAGTCTTAATAGGTGATATATCTCCAGCTTTTTTCCCTGCAATTCAAGGCCGTTTAGGCAGTGTTCACTGTGCCCAGTGAGCATATAATTCTCATTGGCTTTTCTGATTTCGTGTACACAGGATATCTTAGAACATCTGGATCGTTACTCAGTTCAGTTCAGTTCAGTCACTCAGTCGTGTCTGACTCTTTGCGACCCCATGAATCGCGGCACGCCAGGCTTCCCTGTCCATCACCAACTCCTGGAGTTCACTCAGATTCACGTTCATCGAGTCAGTGATGCCATCCAGCCATCTCATCCGCTGTCGCCCCCTTCTCCTCCTGCCCCCAATCCCTCCCAGTATCAAAGTCTTTTCCAACGAGTCAGCTCTTCGGATGAGGTGGCCAAAGTACTGGAGTTTCAGCTTCAGCATCATTCCTTCCAAAGAAATCCCAGGGCTGATCTCCTTCAGAATGGACTGGTTGGATCTCCTTGCAGTCCAAGGGACTCTCAAGAGTCTTCTCCAACACCACAGTTCAAACGCATCAATTCTTTGGTGCTCAGCTTTCTTCACAGTCCAATTCTCACATCCATAGATGACTACTGGAAAAACCATAGCTTTGACTAGATGGACCTTAGTCGGCAAAGTAATGTCTCTGCTTTTGAATATGCTATCTAGGTTGATCATCACTTTTCTTCCAAGGAGTTAGCGTCTTTTAATTTCATGGCTGCAGTCACCATCTGCAGTGATTTTGGAGCCCCCAAAAATAAAGTCTAACTCTGTTTCCACTGTTTCCCCATCTATTTCCCATGAAGTGATGGGACCAGATGCCATAATCTTCGTTTTCTGAATGTTGAGCTTTAAGCCAACTTTTTCACTCTCCTCTTTCACTCTCATCATGAGGCTTTTTAGTTCCTCTTCACTTTCTGCCATAAGGGTGGTGTCATCTGTATATCTGAGGTTATTGATATTTATCGCGGCAATCTTGATTCCAGCTTGTGCTTCTTCCAGTCCAGCTTTCTCATGGTGTACTCTGCATAGAAGTTAAATAAGCAGGGTGACAATATACAGCCTTGACGTACTCCTTTTCCTATTTGGAACTAGTCTGTTATTCCATGTCCAGTTCTAACTGTTGCTTCCTGACCTGCATACAGATTTCTCAAGAGGCAAGTTAGGTGGTCTGGTATTCCCATCTCTTTCAGAATTGTCCACAGTTTATTGTGTTCCAAACAGTCAAAGGCTTTGGCATAGTCAAGAAAGCAGAAATAGATGTTTTTCTGGAACTCTCTTGCTTTTTCCATGATCCAGCAGATGTTGGCAATTTGATCTCTGGTTCCTCTGCCTTTTCTAAAACCAGCTTGAACATCAGGGAGTTCA
Organism: Oryx dammah; assembly: GCF_014754425.2. Taxonomy (NCBI): domain Eukaryota; kingdom Metazoa; phylum Chordata; class Mammalia; order Artiodactyla; family Bovidae; genus Oryx; species Oryx dammah. Next base: position 81,717,317 of record NW_024070211.1, read on the forward strand.
CGGTTCACGTATTGCTGAAGCCTGGCTTGGAGAATTTTGAGTATTACTTTACTAGCATGAGAGATGAGTGCAATTGTGCGGTAGTATGAGCATTCTTTGGCATTGCCTTTCTTTGGGTTCGGAATGAAAACTGACCTTTTCCTGTCCTGTGGCCACTGCTGAGCTTTCCAAATTTGCTGGCATATTGAGTGCAGCACATTCACAGCATCATCTTTCAAGAATTAAAATAGCTCAACTGGAATTCCATCATCTCCACTAGCTTTGTTCATAGTTATGCTTTCTAAGGCCCACTTGACTTCACATTCCAGGATGTCTGGCTCTAGATGAGTGATCACACCATCGTGATTATCCGGGTCATGAAGATCTTTTTTGAATAGTTTTTCTATGTGTTCTTGCCACCTCTTCTTAATATCTTCTGCTTCTGTTAGGTCCATACAATTTCTGTCCTTTATCGAGCCCATCTTTGCATGAAATATTCCCTTGGTATCTCTAATTTTCTTGAAGAGATCTCTAGTCTTTCCCATTCTGTTGTTTTCCTCTATTTCTTTGCACTGATTGCTGAAGAAGGTTTTCTTATGTATTCTTGCTATTCTTTGGAACTCTGCATTCAGATGCTTATATTTTTCCTTTTCTCCTTTGCTTTTTGCTTCTCTTCTTTTCACATCTATTTGTAAGGCCTCCCCAGACAGCCATTTTGCTTTTTTGCATTTCTTTTCCACGAGGATGGCCTTGATCCCTGTCTCCTGTACAATGTCACAAACCTCATTCCATAGTTCATCAGGCACAATATCTATCAGATCTAGGCCCTTAAATCTATTTCTCACTCACACTGTATAATCATAAGAGATTTTATTTAGGTCATACCTGAATGGTCTAGTGGTTTTCCCTACTTTCTTCAATTTAAGTCTGAATTTAGTAATAAGGAGTTCATCATCTGAGCCACAGTTCAGCTCCTGGTCTTGTTTTTGCTGACTGTATAGAGCTTCTCCATCTTTGGCTGCAAAGAATAGAATCAATCTGATTTTGGTGTTGACCATCTGGTGATGTCCATGTGTAGATTCTTCTCTTGTGTTGTTGGAAGAGGGTGTTTGCTATGACCAGTGCATTTTCTTGGCAAAACTGTTAGTCTTTGCCCTGCTTCATTCTGCTTTCCAAGGCCAAATTTGCCTGTTACTCCAGGTTTTTCATGACTTCCTACTTTTGCATTCTAGTCCCCTGTAATGAAAGGACATCTTTTTCAGGTGTTAGTTCTAAAAGGTCTTGTAGGTCTTCATAGAACTATTCAACTTCAGTTTCTTCAGTGTTACTGGTTGGGGCATAGACTTGGATAACTGTGATATTGAATGGTTTGCCTTGGAGATGAACAGAGATCATTCTGTCATTTTTTAGATTGCATCCAAGTACTGCATTTCGGACTCTTTTGTTGACCATGATGGCTACTCCATTTCTTCCAAGGGATTCCTGCCCGCAGTAGTAGATATAATGGTCATCTGAGATAAATTCACCAATTCCAGTCCATTTTAGTTCGCTGATTTCTAGAATCTCTACATTCACTCTTGCCATCTCTTGTTTGACCACTTCCAATTTGCCTTGATTCATGGACCTGACATTCCTGGTTCCAATGCAATATTGCTCTTTACAGCATCGGACCCTGCTTCTATCACCAGTCACATCCACAACTGGGTATTGTTTTTGCTTTGGCTCCATCCCTTCATTCTTTCTAGAGTTATTTCTCCACTGATCTCCAGTAGCATATTGGGCACCTACTGACCTGGGGAGTTCCTCTTTCAGTATCCTATCATTTTGCCTTTTCATAGTGTTCATGAGGTTCTCAAGGCAAGAATACTGAAGTGGTTTGCCATTCCCTTCTCCAGTGGACCACATTCTGTTCAGATCATTACTAGATCTTTAATTCTTGCTGGCAAGTGAATAAGGAGGGCCATGGTGGAGAACTGGGAATTTTTAAGTTTAATTGTATTCCATTAATTTAATTGTACTTTATCATTTTATTTAAGGGTCCATCTCTCAATGTGGCATATATTACCTCTTTCACTGTCATGTGCAGTACAATGTGCTATATCATGGTACTTACTATCAAATATTTCTTTGATGATTTCTATCTTAAGAAGTCTAGTTTCTGAAAGTGCATGTGTTAAATCGCTTCAGGCTCGTCCAAATTTAGGTGACCCTGCATGCCAGGCTACTTTGTCCATGATATTCCCCAGGCAAGAATACTGTAGTGTATTGCCATGCCCTCCTCCAGGGGATCTTCCCAACTCAGTGATCTAACTTGCATTTCTTATGTCTCCTGAATGGGCAGGCAGGTTCTTTACCACTAGTGCCCCCTGGGAAGTCAATTACAACAGTGCCACATCATGAGAATCATGGGCTCCAGAGACAGCTCTGATGCTACCTTCTCTTTATACAATCTCCCTAAATTGTTTTCCTTTTCAATAGTATATTACTGCTGCTTTTAAAGAATGTCTATTGTATCACCCAGTCCTGGATCTCTTTTTCTACCTTTGTTGTGGCTAATCTTATTTCTAAAAGGAACATAGTTATTTGAATTACATGAGAATTAAATTATTGTAGTTGAATCAGGGTTGCAGGAAATATATATATATATATATATATATACACACACACACACCAATTCAAAGAGCTAAGTCTAGTGTCTATAACATATTTTTCTTCAAATAGTCTTTTTGCTTTATGTTAAAGACAGTTGTTTTGAATTCTGTTATACTGTAGTCTGCCAACTCAATGCAGAGATTTTTCTTAAAACAATTCCACTTAGTAGGCCCCCTAAAACTCACACACAAAAACTGTTTTTCTCATTTTTTAACTAGTAGTGGCATCATTGTTTCTGAGAATTTTAGAGGCAAGTTCAGACAATAAAGTTTGGTTCAATGAGAGAAAATCACATTTTTATTTCTCCTCAGGCAACTTTGATTTATTTCAACTGTTTCTGAAAGAATGGAAGTCCCACTTGATTGCCCACTGCTTGATTTCTACTGAGCTTCTTTTTCGTTGCTAGTGTTCCTTATTAATAGGAGAATCTAGAGATGGGAAAAGGATTCACATTCAAAAAAAGAAGAGCAAAAATGTGAGAAGCAATACTATTTTTATTTTCCCTCATCTCACCTGTGTGGGGAATAATGATGAGAACTCTGTAAGATAAACTCAACAAGTACAGTTTCTGGTAATGGTTAAAACATAATTGTATGAGAAGGAAGAAAGATACTATTCAGTCACTGGTGACTTTGGTGTTTGTTTATCAAGTAATTTTAACAGTACCAAACAAAAAAAAGTATAATTTTTATTAAAATTATTAAATTTTATTAAAATAAGTCAATTATGTACTTGAGTATTAGTCAACTTTCCCTGATGTATGCAATGACAATAAAAAACTCTAACATCTTAGAAGCATAAAATTACATTAGTTTAGTCCTTGCTTTTATTTTGTGTCTGTGGTTGTCATGTGCCTTGCCTCTACTCTGTATGCATCACCTTTCAGAACTCAGGCTGAAGGAAGAGACATGTTCTGGAACATGATATTCATATGGCAAAGGGAATAGAACGAGAGAGCTGATGGTAACAGACAACAGCACATAAAGCTTCCTTTGAGATAGGCTCATACCATTTCAGGTTCATTTTATTGGCTGAAGTAAGTCACATGGCCACACTTGACACTGGAAAGTGGAAGTATTACATTGGCCAAAATGCTTATGGAAAAACACAAACATCTTATGGAAAAACTTGAATGAACTTTTTGGCCAACCAAATATATTTCACTTACAGAAAGGCAATGCAAGTTACATAGCAACGTGCCAAGCTATGTAAACCTCCAATACAAAAAAGAGGGAGGGGCAAATGATTTGAAATCATAATACAATCTGCCATACTTGTTGACACACTTTCTGGTGGGAAAAAATCTAACCTTTTTCTTTCTTAAAAAAATGAGTTCTTCAAATTATACCTACTATGGTGTAAAAGTTACAGAAGTCAGAGTGGGAATACTTTAATACTGTAATATTTGAGGTAATTAGAAATTTAAAAAGATAATGTAAAAATTCAGAGGAAGATAAAATACTCATTATTATACTGTATATATATATATTGTTTTTTACTAAGAGAAGAATGCACTTTAATCAGAGAATATTAGGGTTGTTGTGTTTTTTTTTTTTTTTTTCCTTTTACTTCAAGCATACTCTCTATTCAGGAATCAACTACTATTTTATAGTATGTAGTTATGTGCCTGATTAAATGACATTATTTCTCAGGATCTTTTAAGGTCAAGGTGGTCAATTAGACTTAAATGGGAGTTGATAGATGGTGTTCTGAGAAAACTTTGAGACAGAGGGTTAATCTGAACCTTTTTGCAGTCACTTTCTTCCGTTTCCTTCTTCCTGCCTAAATCTTAAACAAAATGGTTGATGAACTCTAATTATTTGTACCTTGATCTTGAAATTAGAAGCTGAGTGCTGAGAATGTTGGAGTCAAATATTAAAGATGTTGGCATCTTTGGAGGCAATATGTAGCTTTCCTATCAGTCCTGGAGCACTTAACTCTATACTTCCTATATGAGAGGGTAATATAAACTTTAATTTTGTTTGAATCACTATGATTTCTTATTTCTCTTACTAGCAGTTGGTCACAATTATTGTATGGTACAAGGCTTAATCAGAAATATTAACTAAAAGTTGAGGAGATCCCATTGTAGATTTTCTAACAGAAATCTTAGTGGATGTTTAACTGGGAAATAAGATAATGAAGAATAAAATTCCAAAGTACAAAATCAAGATTATGATGCCCAAGACCAGAAAGATGAGTAAAGCCAAAGAAACTGTATTGTAACAAATAAGATTATGAGTTCATAAAGCTTAAATATTTAGTTGCAATAATAGATATAGACACATGTCTTTGAATATATATACAGATACACTCATTCACACACACAAATCAATAAAAAGTCAAATCAAATAGACTCCTTAGTGATACTTAAACTGGGACACTACAAAACTATGAGCCCTTAGTTAAGCAGATTGATATGTTCTCTCCTACGGGTCACTTGGCATCAGTGTCAGCCACTTGTCTTGCTTCTACAGACTTCTCAACAATAGCTATTCCCATAAAATGAGAACTGTTCAAATGTTTCTATTGGCAACGGACTGGCACTTGTGAACACATTAGTGCCCCAGTTGTTCTTATAATTTATCTACCACTTCAACATTTTTTTTTTCTTGTTAGCTTCTACTGGGTGTAGAACCACTCCCCCGCCAAAAAAAAATAGAACATCACTCAATTCTGAAGAATCTCTGTTGCAAGTAACCTGGATACTCTTTTCCAAACAGTGGGCTAACCAGGTACACCAAAATATTTCTTAAAGCCTACGCTGTGCTATCTCTGTCTTTTCCCTGATTTTGTCCCCTCTCACTTATCCATTATCACTTAAAGACAGCAAATCTAAGAGGTCTTTTAGTTCCTGAAAGTTTTCAAACCTTTGCAATATGCCAGAGCAGGCATCTATAATTTAATATGGATTAAGATGAAAGTAAGAAAGTAATGTTCTCAAACGTTTATGTGAGGAAATATCACTAATACACAGGGATGATTTATTATCTAAAGCAGGTATAATCACCACACATTAAAAAGTTCACATAGAATCAGTTCAGTTCAGTTCAGTCACTCAGTCGTGTCCGACTCTTTGCAACCCCATGAATCACAGCACGCCAGGCCTACCTGTACATCACTAACTCCCAGAGTTTACCCAAACTCATGTCCATCGAGTCAGTGATGCCATCTAGTCATCTCATCCTCTGTTGTCCCCTTGTCCTCCTGCCCCCAGTGCCTCGACGTATCAGGGTCTTTTCCAATGAGTCAACTCTTCACAATAGGTGGCCAAAATATTGGAGTTTCAGCTTCAGCATCAGTCGTTCCAATGAACACCCAGGACTGATCTCTCTTAGCATGGACTGGTTGGATCTCCTTGCAGTCCAAGGGACTCTCAAGAGTCTTCTCCAACACCACAGTTCAAAAGCATCAATTCTTCGGTGCTCAGCCTTCTTCACAGTCCAACTCTCACATCCATACAAGACCACAGGAAAAACCACAGCCTTGACTAGATGGACCTTTGTTGGCAAAGTAATGTCTCTGCTTTTCAATATGCTATTGAGGTTGCTCATAACTTTCCTTCCAAGGAGTAAGCGTCTTTTAATTTCATGACTGCAATCACCATTTGCAGCAACTTTGGAGACCCAAAACATAAAGTCTGACACTGTTTCCACTGTTTCCCTATCTATTTCCCATGAAGTGATGGGACCAGATGCCATGATCCCCGTTTTGTGAATGTTGATCTTTAAGCCAACTTTTTCACTCTCCTCTTTCACTTTCATCAAGAGACTCTTTAGTTCCTCTTCACTTTCTGCCATAAGGGTGGTGTCATCTGCATATCTGAGGTTACTATTTCTGCCGGCAATCTTGATTCCAACTTGTGCTTCTTCCAGCCCAGCATTTCTCATGAGGTACACTGCAGATAAGTTAATAAGCAGGGTGATAATATACAGCCTTGACGTACTCCTTTTCCTACTTGGAACCAGTCTGTCATTCCATGTCCTGTTCTAACTGTTGCTTCTTGGCCTGCATACAGATTTCTCAGGAGGCAGGTCAGGTGGTCTGGTATTCCCATCTCCTTCAGAATTTTCCACAGTTTATTGTGATCCACACAGTCAAAGGCTTTGGCATAGTCAATAAAGCAGAAATGGATGGTTTTCTGAAACTCTCTTGCTTTTTCCATGATCCAGCGGATGTTGGCAATTTAATCTCTGGTTCCTCTGCCTTTTCTAAAAGCAGCTTGAACAACTGGAGGTTCACGGTTCATGTGTTGCTGAAGCCTAGCTTGGAGAATTTTAAGCATTACTAGCCTGTGAGATGAGTGCAATTGTGTGGTAGTGTGAGCATTCTTTGGCATTGCCTTTCTTTGGGGCTGGAATGAAAACCGACCTTTTCCAGTTCTGTGGCCACTGCTGAGTTTTCCAAATTTGCTGTCATATTGCGTGTAGCACTGTCACAGCATCATCTTTCAGGACTTGAAATAATTCTACTGGAATTCAATCACCTCCACTAGCTTTGTTCCTCGGAGAAGGCAATGGCACCCCATTCCAGTACTCTTGCCTGGAAAATCCCATGGACCAGCCTGGTGGGCTGCAATCCATGGGGTCGCTAAGAGTCGGACACGACTGAGTGACTTCACTTTCACTTTTCACTTCCATGCATTGGAGAAGGAAATGGCAACCCACTCCATTGTTCTTGCCTGGACAATCCCAGGGATGGGGGAGCCTGGTGGGCTGCCATCTATGGGGTCGCACAGAGTTGGACACGACTGAAGTGACTTAGCAACTTTGTTCCTGGTGATGCTTTCGAAGGCCCACTTGACTTCACATTCCAGGATGTCTGGCTGTAGTGAGTGATCACATCATCGTGGTAATCTGGGCCATGAGAATCTTTTTTGTACAGTTCTTCTGTGTATCCTTGCCACCTATTCTTAATATCTTCTGCTTCTCTTAGGTCCATATCATTTCTATCCTTTATCAAACCCATCTTTGCAGGAAATGTTCCCTTCATATCTCTAATATTCTTGAAGCGATCTCTAGTCTTTCCCATTCTGTAGTTTTCCTCTATTTCTTTGTATTGATCCCTGAGGATGGCTTTCTTATTTCTCCTTACTATTCTTTGGAACTCTGCATTCAGATGCTTATATCTTTCCTTTTCTCTTTCACTTTTCACTTCTCTTCCTTTCACAACTATTTGTAAGCCCTACTGACAGCCATTTTGCTTTTTTGCATTTCTTTTTTGGGGGGATGGTCTTGATCCCTGTCTGCTGTACAATGGCATGAACCTCCATTCATAGTTCATCAGGCACTCTATCAGATCCAGTCCCTTAAATCTATTTCTCACTTCCACTGTATAATCATAAGAGATTTGATTTAGGTCATACCTGAATGGTCTAGTGGTTTTCCCTACTTTCTTCAATTTAAGTCTGAATTTGGCAATAAGGAGTTCATGATCTGAGCCACAGTCAGCTCCCAGCCTTCTTTTTGCAGACTGTATACAGCTTTTCCATCTTTGGCTGCAAAGAATATAATCAATCTGATTTTGGTGTTGACCATCTGGTGATGTCCATGTGTAGAGTCTTCTCTTGTGTTGTTGGAAGAGGGTGTTCGCTATGACCAGTGCATTCTTTTGGCAAAACTCTATTAGCCCATGCCCTGCTTCATTCCTTATCAAGGCCAAATTTGCCTGTTACTTCAGGTGTTTCTTGACTTCCTACTTTTACATTCCAGTCCCCTATAATGAAACAGGCATCTCTTTTGGGTGTTAGTTCTAAAAGGTCTTGGAGGTCTTCATAGAGCCATTCAACTTTAGCTTCTTCAGCATTACTGGTTGGGGCATAGGCTTGGATTACCATTATATTGATTGGTTTTCCTTGGAAATGAACAAAAATCATTCTGTCTTTTTTGAGATTTCATCCAAGTACTGCATTTTGGACTCTTTTGTTGACCATCATGGCTACTCCATTTTTCTAAGGGATTTCTGCCCACAGTAGTAGATATGATGGTCATCTGAGTTAAATTCACCCATTCCAGTCCATTTTAGTTCACTGATTCCTAGAATGTTGATGTTCACTCTTGTCATCTCTTGTTTGACCACTTCCAATTTGCCTTGATTCATGGACCTAACATTCCAGGTTCCTATACAATATTGCTCTTTATAGCATTTGTTTCTATCACCAATGACATCCGCAACTGGTTACTGTTTGCTTTGGCTCCATCCCTTCATTCATTTTTTTTTTAATGAGGTATGCATTTTTATTTAAAGCTTATTGTGCAGCAATAGTATTAAATTGTTTCACCCCTTTTTTGTTTGTTTGTTTAATTTATATTTATTTATTTTAATTGAAGGCTAATTACTTTACAATATTGTATTGATTTTGCCATACATCAACATGAATACACCACGGGTGTACATGTGTTCCCCATCTTGAGCCCCCCTCCCACTTCCCTCCCCGTACCACCCCTCTGGGTCATCCCAGTGCACCAGCCCCAAGCATCCTGTATCCTGCATTGAACCTGGACTGGCGATTTGTTTCTTATATGATATTATACATGTTTCAATGTCATTCTCCCAAATCATCCCACCCTCTCCCTCTCCCACAGAGTCCGAAAGACTGTTCTATACATCTGTGTCTCTTTTGCTGTCTCACATACAGGCTTATCATTACCATGAAACTGGAGCCAATTATACAGAGTGAAGTAAGCCAGAAAGAAAAACACCAATACAGTATACTAACGCATCACTTCATTCTTTCTGGAGTTGTTTCTCCACTGATCTTCAGTAGCTTATTGGGCAACTAATGACCTGGGAGTTCCCCTTTCAGTATCCTATCATTTTGCCTTTTCATAGTGTTCATGGGGTTCTCAAGGCAAGAATACTGAAGTGGTTTGCCATTCCCTTCTCCAGGGGACCACATTCTGTCAGACCTCTCCTCCATGACCCATCTGTCTTGGGTGGCCCCACATGACATGGTTTAGTTTCATTGAGTTAGACAAGGCTGTGGTCCATGTGATCAGATTGGCTAGTTTTCTGTGATTATGGTTTCAGTGTGTCTGCCCTCTGATGCCCTTTCACAACACCTACCAACTTACTTGGGTTTCTCTTACCTTGGACGTGGGGTATCTCTTCACTGCTGCTCCAGCAAAGCACAGCCGCTCTGCTCCTTACCTTGGACGAGGTCGCCCCTCCTGACCTTGAATGTGGAGTAGGTCCTCTCGGCCCTCCTGCGCCTGCACAGCCACTGCTCCTTGGGTGTGGGGTAGTTCCTCTCTCCCTCCTCCCTTGACCTCGGACATGATAGGCTCATCTTGGCCGCCGCCCCTGACCTCACAACCAAATAATTATACAATTTAACGATGTTTTTGATTAATCATTATCACATTTATAGAGAATGTGTTTCCTGGAGAAACTGAAAATATTTGGTTGAAGTAAAGAGAATATCATTAGTGTATGTGGGTTGGAATGTGAAGAACGAGAGGAAGAGAAGGAATATGGGGGAGGAAGAGAAAGAAGAGTGTGTGTAAAGTTGCATTTTAAGCAGAGGATGAACTGAACAATGTTGGAAGTGAGCAAGGAAAAGCTAGCTAAAGACCAAAGAATAATAAAGAAGCTAGATACTAGGCAGCTTGTTAGTGACTTACAGATTAGCATGTTTCAGCTATTTAAATATTTCATCAACTCTTGTTGACTGGAATCAGAAATTCACGTTTAGATATTTCAAAGTGAAAGTGAACTAACATGACACAAAATCCTACTTATGTGGAGATGCTGAGGTAATGTCTTTGTTTTCCAGGATATTTTGCTGCTCTTATTCCAATAACTAAATATGTATTCTTTTTGCATAATTGCCAAACAATGGGTAGATGAAAATTATTAGATGATTCTTAAAATTAATATCTTTGGAATTATTCAATAAACTTATTAAATTTTCTTTTAATATAAATAAGCTAGTGCTTTCTTTTCACTTATATTCCTTTTTTTCCTTGGAAAAGAAGAGAATAATTATAAACTTTTTTCTACTCCAGAATCTGCCTCTTAGAAGTGTATCAGTTGCATTCAAGGTCTTACAGTTTAATGTGTCCATTTAAAGTTATTTTCTTCATTTACTTTTCATATTCTACATAGTACAGAATAGCTAGCTATCTTGTTGAAATAGAAATGTCCACAGTAGACTCTTTTTTTTTTCCTTTCAAAAATGATTTCAAGCCTGATAAAGAAAGAAAAAGATAAAGCCAGCAAAGCACTTGTCATATTTTGTAAGTGCTGCACTTGTTTCAGGCATTTGGGAAAGAACTGAATATATATTATTTGATTTACTTTACTGTCTGTCAGAGTACATTTGGTTTTGTGTATTTTAAACAGAGAGACTGAAATGACTTGATAAACAATATCCATCAAAACAACTTGGAAGTCACTTAAGATGCTGGTGTTTATATGAACTCAAGATAGTTTTTCCATCCAAGTTGTTTTGAGTGCTTCTGTTAAAAGAATGTAGAAGGAAGGAGATGAGAAAAAGCAAAGCAAAAAAGCTGAAAGGTTTAAACTGGAAATATAACTTTAAATATTGCTAGTGCTTTCAACTAATAAGTTTCTATCTGATAGTAATGGATGTCAACATTTGGTCTGAAGTTAAAGCACTTATTGAAAAGCTCCACTGGCTAAATATGAAATTCCATTTGTAGCAAACTTGCACATGTTCTAATTGATTCAAAGTGTTTACTCAAAGATACTCAATTTAGGTATTCTGAATTTATTTATTACCATTTAGAAGAATAACTAGGATTGTCATTCTTATTATTTGGGTTTAGAATATCAAATCAGCTTTGGAATATACCATGGCAAGTGTTTAATAGCACACACAATTATTCATAAGGAAGGAAAAGAATAGATATTGCCCCATAAAAGAACAGAAAGATTTAGGAAGTTGGTAGAGAATTATCCAATTTGAAATCTGGCCGGGAAATAGTGCCTGACACCCAAATTCTCCATTGGCAATATGTTCTCTGCTATTTTAGATGGCCATGAACAGCTGTAACATTAGTGTTGTAGCTAAGTGATGAGACAACTGGTGAGCCAGTGCATTGACTTCTAATCCCAAACTCTTGTTTATGAGACTATCTCTCTTCTCAACATTAGCCTGTTTTGTGGAGGTCTGTGGAACTTAACCCATGTAATGTAGTCATTAAATTTTCTGCCAAGGTCCCCAAAATTAGAATGACTTGATTAATTTGTATGTACCAATGATATTATCTGATAAGATGAATCTGTATGATCCAGATTAGAAGGGACAAGTAAATGAAAGGAAACTCAGTCTTTTAGATTCAATCAGAGTAGAGCTTAAAGACAAACCGCCACTGTCTCTACAATAATCATCACAGCCACACTGCCCTTTATAACAATCCTATTTTCAGTTGTGGCAGTTTATCTCAGTGTATCTTCTTGCCTAAATAACACCCCTCAAGGGCACAATAATACTCCAAACTTTCATGTTAAATTCTCACTGAACTTCTGACCATGAGCAGCATGATGGATGGTATGGAAGTATGACGACCACTCAGTCACCAAATTGATGGACAGCATGCTTTTCTTTGCAAGAATAAGTGTGATTAATTTTTGCAAACTGACATATTTGAAACAGCTTCTCTGCATGCCGTTTGTAAATAATTTGAGAAAAAGCACATATCTGTAAGGCCAAACACAAATGTTAAAAGCGTACAGAAAACTCACATAACTGATAGAGACTGCCTTGTGCAAGTAGAAATAATATCTACCCTTGATTACATCCTGTCTCCACATTACCTCTCTTAACAAACAAAATACACAACTTTTGGGGAAAAAAAGAGGAAGAGTCAGTGAAGGAGTAAAAGTAATAATAATAATAAAGTTGTTCCAGCAGCTTATCCAAAAAAGATTGTTATCTCTAGGCTGATAGCTTCAATGGAAATGTTTAAATCTTTGTGTCATTTGAACTCACAGTAGCATTAGGTAGTATTAATCAATCTATTTCTTTAGAAATTTTCTTTTCCTTCAGCTTTCATAAATAATACACTCTTCTGCCAAAACACAATACCTATCTTTTTGATCAATTTATGTTAGTTTGTATTAATTTCTCCTGTTCATTTTAGATTTTAGATAGTGGGAGTCCCCAAGATTCGGTCTTATTTCTCATCTTTTTATTATATAATTTCTTCTTTGACAATCACATTCACATCTGAGGTCTTATTAATACTTGCTTATAATCTCTTTATCCAGAGTGCACTTCTGAGTTATAGACTCTTATCATCATCTTCCTGCATAGCAGCTTCATTTGGATGCTTCAGTTGCAGTTAAATCTCATCATATGCAAAATCAAACTCAGTTTTTCCCTTTAATATCATGCCCTTCCCTAGCATTCTCTGTTCTAATGAATGGGACTGCCAACCATCAAGCTAAGCAGACTAGTTTAAAAGTCTCAATCCTTCCTTCTTTACTCTCATAACAAATAAATTTCCATATTCTTTATTTATATTTTCTAAATATCAATCTCTCCCTAATGCTACCTGTGGTTAAAGTCTAACTCTCTGGTTAAAGTCTAACTTTCTGGTTAAAGTCTGCCTCAGTTGGACTGTTAACAGATTCCATCTCATTCGCACTTCCCATCTTGACCACTTTACATTTGCTCTCAAACTGAAGTCGTGGTAATGTATTTTAAACATAAACATATTTGTGTTATTGTTAAGCTAAGAATCTTCCAAAAATTGTCAATTGTTCTTGAAATAGATATGAATTCAAGATTCAACCCATGGCTCTCTCTCGAGAGAGAGAGGCCTTCTCTCTCTCTCTCTCCCAAATTTTTATACCATTATTCATCCCTCATTATTTCATCTATGTTGGCTTCTTTAAATCTAAAACTTCCACTTTGGTCTTCCTACTCACGCATTGCACCAGCTTTACCCTGAAAAAATAATACCTCAAGCAAGATACCTCCTGCTCAATCATAATCTCAGCTTCATCATCTCCCCTCGTGGTGAGCCTATATCAGTCACACAGCCTAGAAATTGACATGAAATAATTTCCATAACTCAAATTTTTCCTTTTATCACAATATATAATTTTTAATGTCTTCCTAATTAGATGATGAGCTCCACAGAGTAATATCCACTTCTATTTGTATTCACATAAATGATAAACTAGTGCCTGAAATATACATATTAAATACTCAAGAACTGTTTTTAAATGTTTAAAGGAAAGACCTGGTTTATTTTGTGTATCATCAAGCTGGGTTTCATCATGATAGTTACTCCATATCACCTGTGTTCTCTCACTTTTTCACATCATAACTTTAATAGCATCGTTTTTCTAATGCTGTCTCAATACCATTTATGATATATGATGAAACACAAAATAAGGTTAAGGATTTCTTTAAAAAGTATGTATGTTTCAAATGATTTGTCTATTATATTGTATTAGCTTTGAGATATTTGGTAAGCTACTTAATTGCTTTGTTTTAATTTGTCTATAAAATGGGAAATAATAATATTGATTTATGAGATTATGTGAGGGTTATATAAAACAGTCTAACATTCTAAATGCTTACTCAGTAAATATGAGCAAATGTTCTCAATCAGACTTTTCATGTGTTGGAAAATTTGAGGGCATATACAAGGTGATGGGTTTCCCAAGTGGCTCAAGTGGCAAAGAATCTACCTGCCAATGCAGGAGACACAGGCTTGCTCTCAGGGTCATGAAAATCCCCTGGAAAAGGAAACGGCAACCCACTCCAGTATTCTTGCCTGGGAAATCCCATGGACAGAGGAGCCTGGTGGGCTATAGTCCATAGGGTTGCAGAGTCGAAGTTGACTCAGCAACTTAGCATGCACATATGCATACAAGGTGCTGCTGGTTATAGACGCTTTAATTTTGATGGATCAGTCAGTGCAGAGTTCTGTAGTAGAAATTTGGAATCTATTCAAAAAATGATGTATAAAAGAGTTCCGGCCCCCTCCCCCCCAGTAATGATGTAGCTTCATAAACTCTAAGGGCAATACAGGAAAAAGACACTATCCCAGATCTTCAGACACTTGTAAAAAGAAAAAATATGGCAAAATAATGGTCAGCAATTCATCTTTGGCATAAATGCTTAAAGTCTATGCAGATGTTTTTAGTTCTAGCCTTGGCTTGGGTATCGACTTACACTAAAAACTGCTTAATTGGCTTCTAGAAAGAATGTACTTATTCCGGACTTGATGTTTAAAGAGAATATTCATTTTGATGAGGATTATTATAGTTGAAGAATTTTCTACTTCAAGTCAATATGTTTCTGGAAAAATTATTACAAAGTCTAGAGATAACCAGAATAAAAAGCAATTTATATAACAGCTGAATTATAATAAAATATGATATGTGTTTTGCACTATTTTTCAGTAATTCTGAAAATGATTCACTCTTCACAATTATTTTTATTTTGGGGGATATAGTTTTAATTGGCTGTTATGTTTAGTTTGTTGTCACACAATATTATCCACTGAACATAGAGATATATAGGAAAATGCTTAAATTTTTGTTCTAATTTTAAATGGAACATAAATCTACTGCAGTCATCAGTTGATTACACAAACTTCCTTTATTTTTTTGTACAGAATTTTAGTTGGAAAGAAGTTTCAAGTGTCTTTCCCAGAGGTAGAAATGATCTGAAAAATAATATGTGAACACCTTCACTGATTTCATTCAGTAGATTTGTCTCATTCCAAATATACTTCTAGGCACCAGAAAGTTATAGATTTATACACAGATATATAGACAAGAATGAAAAAAATCACAAACTGGGAAAATGTTTTGAATGTTTAATTGCTCCTGTTAATCTATATACTGGAGAAGGAAATGGCAAGCCACTCCATTATTCTTGCCTAAAGAATCCCCATGAACAGAGGAGCCTGTCAGGCTACAGTCCATGGGGTCGCAAGAGTTGGACACTTAGCGACTAAACCATCACCATTAAACCATTGCCAATCTATATATATTTTGTGTGGTTCAGTCACTAAGTTGTGTCCCACTCTGCAGCCCCCATGGACTGCAACAGCCAGGTTCCTCTGTCCTCCACTATCCCCTGGAGTTTGCTCAAATTCATGCCTACTGAGTTGGTGATGCTATCTAACCATACTATTCTCTGCCACCCACTTTTCCTTTTGCCTTCAATCTTTCCCAGAATCAAGGTCTTTTCCAATGAGTCAGATCTTTGCATCAAGTGGCCAAAGTTTTGGAGGTCCAACTTCAGCATCAGTTCTTCCAATGAATATTCAGTGTTGATTTCCTTTAGGATTGACTGGTTTGATCCTCTTGCAGTCCAAGGAACACTCAAGAGTCTTTTCCAGCACCACAATCTAAAAGAATCAATTCTTTGGTGTTCAACCTTCCTTATCTTCCAACTCTCATGTTCATACATGACTACTGGAGTTTATATATGATAGTCTATGGTGAACGATGTCGGATTTGAGGTCTCCTAAGTAGAAGATTTAGCTTTGGGACTGAAGCACAGGCTTTATCACACAAATGATTTTGTGTAACAAAGTTTTATTAAAATATGAAAAGGGACAGAGAAAGCTTCTGATATAGACATCAGAGGAGGATGGAGATTGCCCTGCTCATTAGGCTTAGCAAGGGAGCTATGTACCTTATTACAGTAAAGGGTCTTAACAGACCCACTCCCATAATATACGTCTTAAGATAACACGATTAGTCAGAAGGTTCTTTTTAAGGAGAAACATGTCCTTGAGCAAGATACATTGTTATATTGACTAAGACAAAGCAATGTAGAAAAAAGTTTGTCCTTTTCTCTTCCTTGAGAGCCTTGGACCCTTTCTCCTTCTGAAGGGTCCTGGACCCCTTCCTCCTCAAGGGCCTTAAACTCCTTATCAACCTACCTAGGGATGAGCTCTCTCATTTCCACCTGTTTCTTTTAGGATAATATAGCTGCCAAGGGGAAAGGGGCATTGCTCTAATTCTGTAGCTACTTCCTGCTTGCCAGGGGGCACAGGCCCTAAATTGTTGAGGCAGCATATTCTCCTAACCCTCATATTGAGGGTCTCTGATCCAGGGGCCTCAAGTAATAATTGGAGGAGTTTGTGACACTTGTAGGACCTTGAACAACCATTTGTAGCTTAAAGGCTTTCAGACAGTTAGAAACAAAATCCTTTTTGCAGTTACAGATGCAAGGCAAAACAGTCATTAAATCAAATTAAAACACAATCAAAATTAAAAGTTACATTATGTCCATAGTTACATCAGTCCGTCTTAGAATTGTTAGATGTCATCAGATCAAGAAGTGACATCACATATGATTGTTGTTGGTGAAAGTATTCGCAGGGTTGAAGAAAGCCCTTCCCTTGAAATGGAGAAACCCACTCTAGGAAGCCTTCAATTGATGAGGAGGTTGAAAAGCTGAAAGCTGAGTCATATAATTAATTATAAGGCTTCAGGATCTATGATAATATCTGTGCACCAAAACAGTCTGTCATAGACAGTCTCTTCTTCTTATGGGCAGTTCAAGCCCTCTTTAAAGCCATGGGTAAAACTTTAAACCAACTGTCTTGTGTTTCCTGAGTTAGCTTCCAAAGATGCATTTTAATAATGTCATTAGCCTTTTTAACTTTTTCTGAAGATAGGGGTCCCCAGAAATAGTGTAAGTGACACTCTATTCCCAGAGCTTCCGATATCCCTTAAGTTACAGCTGCTCTGTACGTTTTAAGGTGGAGTACTGCTGCTCTGAACGTTAAAGATCCCACTTACATAATGAGAAGTCAGTACAGTAAGATTTTGTCCATTAGTACCATATGAAATTTATGCATTAGCAAAACAATAGTAGCAATTGCCCTTAAGTTAAGTTCAGTCACTCAGTCGTGTCCGACTCCTTGGGACACCATGAATCGCAGCACGCCAGACCTCCCTGTCCATCACCAACCCGGAGTTGACTCTGACTCAGGTGCATCAAGTCAGTGATGCCATCCAGCCTTCTCATCCTCTGTCGTCCCCTTCTCCTCCTGCCCCTAATCCCTCCCAGCATCAGAGTCTTTTCCTTGAGTCAAATCTTTGCATGAAGTGGCCAAAGTACTGGAGTTTCAGCTTCAGCATCATTCCTTCCAAAGAAATCCCAGGGCTGATCTCCTTCAGAATGGACTGGTTGGATCTCCTTGCAGTCCAAGGGACTCTCAAGAGTCTTCTCCAACACCACAGTGTTTTTTTTTTTTTTTTTTTTTTTT
>NW_024070211.1:81735262-81783141 GCF_014754425.2 Oryx dammah
TTTTTTTTTTTTTTTTTTTTTTTTTTTACTTTATTTTACTTTACAATACTGTATTGGTTTTGCTATACATTGACATGAATCCAGCATGGGTGTACATGAGTTCCCAATCTTGAACCCCACTCCCACCTCTCACCCCATATCATCTCTCTGGATCATCCCCGTGCACCAGCCCCAAGCATCCTGTACCGTGTATTGAACATAAACTGGCGATTCATTTCTTACATCATAGTATACATGTTTCAGTGCCATTCTTCCAAATCATCCCACCCTCTCCCTCTCCCTCAGAGTCCAAAGTCCGTTCTATACATCTGTGTCTCTTTTGCTGTCTCCCATACAGGGTTAGCATTACCATCTTTCTAAATACCATATATATGTGTTAGTATACTGCATTGGTGTTTTTCTTTCTGGCTTATACCACAGTTTAAAAGCATCAATTCTTCAGTGCTCAGCTTTCTTCAGAGTCCAACTCTCACATCCATACATGACCACTGGAAAAACTATAGCCTTGACTAGACAGACCTTAGTCGGCAAAGTAATGCCTCTGCTTTTCAATATGCTTTCTAGGTTGGTCATAACTTTTCTTCCAAGGAGTAAGCATCTTTTAATTTCATGGCTGCAGTCACCATCTGCAGTGATTTTGGAGCCCCCCCAAAAATAAAGTCTGACACTGTTTCCACTCTTTCCCCATTTCTTTCCCATGAAGTGATAGGACAAGTGCCATGAATTTCATTTTCTAAATGTTGAGCTTTAAGCCAACATTTTCATTCTTCTCTTTCACTTTCATCAAGAGGCTTTTTAGTTCCTCTTCACTTTCTGCCATAAGGGTGGTGTCATCTGCATATCTGAGGTTATTGAGATTTCTCCCGGCAATCTTGATTCCAGCTTGTGCTTCTTCCAGTCCAGCGTTTCTCATGATGTATTCTGCACATAAGTTAAATAAGCAGGGAGACAATATACAGCCTTGACGTACTCCTTTTCTTATTTGGAACCAGTCTGTTGTTCCATGTCCAGTTCTAACTGTTGCTTCCTGACCTGCATACAGATTTCTCAAGAGGCAGGTCAGGTGGTCTGGTATTCCCATCTCTTTCAGAATTTTCCACAGTTTATTGTGATCCACACAGTCAAAGGCTTTGGCATAGTCAATAAAGCAGAAAAGGAGGTTTTTCTGGAACTCTCTTGCTTTTTCCATGATCCAGCGGAAGTTGGCAATTTGATCTCTGGTTTCTCTGCCTTTTCTGAAACCAGCTTGAACATCTGGAAGTTCATGGTTCACGTATTGCTGAGGCCTGGCTTGGAGAATTTTGAGCATTACTTTACTAGCCTGTGAGATGAGTGTGTGTGTATATATATATATGTGTGTATATATATATATACATATAAGCTAAACTAAGCTAAGTCACTTCAGTCGTGTCTGACTCTGTGCGACCCCATAGATGGCAGCCCACCAGGCTCCCCCATCCCTGGGATTCTCCAGGCAAGAACACTGGAGTGGGTTGCCTTTTCCTTCTCATATATATATATTTCTTAATTGACTAATTGTATATATATACAACATATATAGTATATTATATATAGTATATAATATGATATATATATAATTACTAATAAACATGAATGATCAATTAACATGAAAAACAACTTCATTTTTAAATATGTATGCAACTTTTAAATGTGATATTATTTGAATTGAATATATGTAAACATATGAAAGGATTTTATTATAAGTAGAAGATGGTGTTGGTAAATAGATACATGCTATACCTACTAAAGGACAATTAAAGATATATATTCAAGTATTTCAAAAGTGGACATGTTTGGAGCCAAACTTTTCCATTCTTAGAAATTTATATTAAGTAGTTTGTTAGTTGGAAAATCTGTATAAGAAGTTTTATTTATATATATTTTTAACCTTTATATTTCACAACAGTTTTAGATGATTTTTTTGAAATGCTACAAAGTTACAGTTTACATATACCCTCTTCTAAGTCTATTACCATTAACATTTTTCTTGGCCTGTTAAATTTGTTACAATTAATGAACCAACATTGGTTCATTATGATGCAGTTCAGTTCAGTTCAGTCGCTCAGTTTTGCCCGACTCTTTGCAACTCCATGAATTGCAGCACACCAGGCCTCCCTGTCCATGCCCATCTCCCAGAGTCCACCCTAACCCATGTCCATTGAGTCGGTGATGCCATCCAACCATCTCATCTTCTGTTGTCCCTTTCTCCTCCTGCCCTCAATCTTTCCCAGCATTACGGTCTTTTCAAATGAGTCAGCTCTTTGCATCAGGTGGCCAAAGTATTAATGAAAGTCTATAATTTATTTGGATATCTTTACTTTTTACCTAATGTCTCTTTTCTGTTTCAAAATTCCTTCCAAGTTACTACATTTAGTCATCATGTCCCCTTAAGCTATCTCTCTTGGCTATGAGCTTTTCAGCCTTCCCTTATTTCTGTGGCTTTGGAAGTTCTGTAGTACTGTTAGGGTGTTTTGTAGAATATCTATGAATTAAGATTTGTCTGATTTATTTTTGTTCATGAACAGACTAGAGTTATGTGTTTCTAAGAGGAAGGCCACAGAAGTAAAATACCACTTTTCATTACAAGGGTATATACTATCAGCATAATTTAGCACCATCAACATTAAATGTGATCACCAAGATGAGAAACTATTGGTCTAGTTTCACTACTGTCTTATTCCTCTTTTCATGCTGTACTTTATGGAACAAAGTCACTATGTGCAACTCACATCTTCAAGGGCATGTTATCTACCAAATTATTTGGAATCCTTCTGAACAAGAGAGTTATCTATTCTCTCTTATTTATTTATTTTTCAATTACTTACATTAATATGGTCTCATGGAAGTTCTATTTTAATATTGTTTATAAAGACATAGCTTTGAAAGTACTTTAAATGTTCATCAGAGAAGGGGACAACAGAGGATGAGATGGTTGGGTGGCATCACCAAATCAATGGATGTGAGTTTGAGTAAAATCTGGGGGTTGGTGATGGACAGGAAGCCCTGGTGCTGCAGTCCATGGGTCACAAAGATTTGGACACAAGTGAGCAACTGAACTGAACTGAACTAACATAAAAAATTATATGCAATAAGATAATATGTAGCATATCATATGTCCAAATCAGCATGGTTTTTGTTTTCTCTTCACATAATAGATAATGACAAGCCTTCATCTCATTTCACAACTCTAAAGGATCTGCTCAACCATGGAAAAGAAAGAGCTACCATTTGTTACATGTAATGAATGCTATGTCCTTAGTGTGCATCTTTTGATTACATCTGTAAAGATGTATCATCACCATGATCTCCATTCTAGAAAAGCTTCTGAGATTTCTAAAACTTGTAAAGACTCCCACAGTTAATAAAGAGGAGTCAAGTTTTAAATAAAGAAAAGTTTAAATCCAAAGTTCATGTGCTTAATCATTATGTTATATGTAGGAACACTTGCTCTTATAAATGTTATACAGACTACTCTGCACTCACCCATTTAACACTACATGCTTTCTCTTACTACATCCTCCCTGGGTCTTCAGTCTCTTGGCTTTAAGTTCTATATAAAAATATTGTTGTGGTACATATACACAATGGAATATTACTCAGCTATTAAAAAGAATGAATTTGAATCAGTTCTAATGAGGTGGATGAAACTGGAGCCTAGTCTACAGAGAGAAGTCAGTCAGAAAGAAAAATACCAATACAGTATATTAACACATATATATGGAATTTAGAAAGATGGTAATGATCACCCTATATGAGAGACAGCAAAAGAGGCACAGATATAAAGAACAGACTGTTGGACTCTGTGGGAGAAGGTGAAGGTGGGATGATTTGAGAGAATAGCATTGAAACATGTATATTAACATCTATGAAATAGATCGCCAGTCCAGGTTCGATGCATGATGCAGGGTGCTCAGGGCTGGTACATTGGGATGATCTTGAGAGATGGGATGGGGAGGGAGGTGGGAGGGAGCATCAGGATGGGGAACACATGTACACCCATAGCTGATTCATGTGAATGTATTGCAAAACCACCACAATATTGTAAAGTAATTAGCCACCAATTAAAAGAAAAAGAAAAAAAAAAAAGAGAGAGAGAGAGATAAATCAAAGGAGCAAAAGAAAAACAACAACAAAACAAAACAAAACATTCTCCTCGAGTCATCTCTTGATAATTTACCCAGATGACTCATCTTGCTTTTCTCTTAAATTTTAAAGTTGGTTATGATGATACATTGACTTCTGAATCCATATACATATGGTTATTAATTGAACAATATTTGCAGTAGGCTTTGGAAATGCCAGACCCATATACCTATGTGTCATATTCATAAAAGCAGTGTCTGTTGCATTTGTTAGCTGTATTTGAGATACACGTGGAGTTTTGCATTAAGACTGATTCCATGGAAAGGGAAAACAAAGCTCCTGCCCTTAGAAAGACAAACATAACTATAAAAATGAGTTACCCTTCAAAGAAGAAATTCCATTTTAATTAAAAGCTAAGTTTTAGTTTGTCTGTTTATCTGAATATTTTAAAAAGTTTATTAGAATCACAGACATTGTTATCAGGTGCAATTGGGCCAGGAGAAAATTCTCAACTCAGGTTGCACTTTATAATACTCTGTTTTATTTATTAAATTCTTGCCCTAATTTTTTTATAATGTGATATCCCAAGGTACTGGGAGATGTGTATCTTATTAATATTTAAGGAATTCTATATTTATTTTATGTATAACATTTTATTATTTTTAATGTTATATTTTAAAATATATTTTAAGTTTTAATTTTCTTCAGTGGTTGTGATATAAGTTCTAGGTAATTATAGGAAGTTATAAAACATGAAGACTATAAAAGTGGTAATTCAATTTCAAAAATAATAATTCTAATCAATTAGTTAAACTGTAACAAAAAAACCTAATTTTTAAAAAGATTTCTGCTCACTTTGGCTCTTTTTCTTTAATTTCTCTATTATAATAATTCAATGTAATATAACTCATGAACTGTATAACAAAAAATAGTTTATCTACTATTCAGATATTCATTTTCCAAGCTGAAAATGTTTTAAGAATCTTATATTACTAAAATGCCACCTATGATGAATTTGTTAACATTTTTATTTTGAACCCAATTCTTTACCTTGTTATTGTTTTTAGGAGACTGGGGATAGCCTGTAGATAATCTTTTATATATTTTTTTTCACTATTTATAATAAATTGGCTGTCACTCATCAATCATATTCCTAATATTATGCTTTTGGTGTAGACATATGAGAGTTTTTAACTTTGTTGAGAAGTTCTTTGAAAAGTGTTAAATTTCTGTGAAGTATAAAGGGTAACAATTAGGCAAACTTCATATTAAACCTGTTTTAAATTTTTAATCAGTTAAATATATCTAAATATGTGTTAAATTTGGTAATGAAATGCTTCTGTTAGGTCCATACCATTTCTGTCCTTTATTGTGCCCATCTTTACATGAAATATTCCCTTGGTATCTCTAATTTTCTTGAAGAAATCTCTAGTCTTTCCCATTCTATTGTTTTCCTCTATTTCTTTGCATTGATCACTAAGGAAGGCATTCTTTTTTTTATTTATTTTTTTTATTTTACTTTACAATACTGTATTGGTTTTGCCATACATCAACATGTCTCCTTTCTATTCTTTGGAACTCTGCATTCAAATGGGTATACCTTTTTCTCCTTTGCTTTTAGCTTCTCTTCTTTTTTCATCTATTTGTAAGGCCTCATCAGACAACCATTTTGCCTAAAAAGGCAAATGCAAAAGCATTTCTTTTTCCTGGGGATGTTCTTGATCCTTGTCTTCTATACAATGTCATGAACCTCCATCCATAGTTCTTCAGGCACTCTTTCTATCAAATCTAATCCTTTGAATCTATATGTCAATTCCACTGCTGTTCTTTGGAACTCTGCATTCAAATGGGTATATGTTTCCTTTTCTCCTTTGCCTTTCACGTCTCTTCTTTCCACATCTATTTGTAAGGCCTTCTCAGACAACCATTTTGCCTTTTTACATTTCTTTTTCTTTGGGATGGTCTTGATCCCTGCTTCCTGTACAATGTCACAAACCTCCCTTCATAGTTCTTCAGACATTCTGTCTATCAGATGTAATCCCCTGAATCTATTTGTCACTTCCACTGTAGAGTCATAACGGATTTGATTTAGGTCATACCTGAATGGTCTAGTGGTTTTCCCTTCTTCCTTCAGTTTAATTCTGAATTTGGCAATAAAGAGTTAATGAACTGAATCAGAGTCAGCTCCCAGTGTTGTTTTTGCTGACTCTATACAGCTTCTCTCTTTTTGGCTGCAAAGAAAATAATCAATCTGATTTTGGTATTGACCATCTGGTGATGTCCATGTATAGAGTCTTCTCTGTGTTGCTGGAAGAGAGTGTTTGCTATGACCAGTGAATTCTCTTGGCAAAACTCTGTTAGGTTTTGTCCTGTTTCATTTTGTACTCCAAGGCCAAATTTGCCTGTTAGTCCAGGTATTTCTTGACACTCACTTTTTCATTCCAGTCCCCTATAATGAAGAGAACAGCTTTTTGGGTGTTAGTTCTAGAAGGTCTTGTAGGTCTTCATAGAACTGTTCAACTTCAGCTTCTTCAGCATTACTGGTTGGGGCATATAGTTGGATTACTTTGATATTGATGGTTTGCCTTGGAAATGAACAGAGATCATTCTTTCACTTTTGAGATTGCATCCAAGTACTGCATTTTGGACTCTTTTATTGACTATGATGGCCACTGTATTTCTTCTAAGGGATTCTTGCCCACGGTAGTTGATATAATGGTCACCTGAGTTAAATTCACCCATGCCAGTCCATTTTAGTTCGCTGATTTCCAAAATGTTGATTTTCACTCTTGCCATCTCCTGTTTGACCTCTTCCAATTTGCCTTGATTCATGGACCTAATATTCCAGGTTCCTACACAATATTGCTCTTTACAGCATCAGACTTTACTTCCATTAGCAGTCACATCCACAACTATGTGTTGTTTTTGCTTTGGCTCCATCTCTTCATTCTTTCTGGAGTTCTCTGCTCTTTTCCAGTAGCATATTGGGCACCTACTCATCTGGGGAGGTCATCTTTCAGTGCCATATTTTTTGCCTTTTCATACTGTTCATGGGGTTCTCAAGCCGAGAATATTGAAGTTGTTTGAAGACCAGACTTAGCAGTGTCTAAGGAGCTTGTGGACTTCCCTGGTGGCTCAGACGGTAAAGCACCTGTCTACAATGCAGGAGACCCGAGTTTGAGCCCTTGGCTGGGAAGATCCCCTGGAGAAGGAAATGGCAACCCACTCCAGTACTATTTCCTGGAAAATTCCATGGACAGAGGATTACAGGCTACAGTCTATGGGGTCGCAAAGAGTCGGACACGACTGAGCGACTTCACTGTCACTGCCATTCCCTTCTCCAGTGGACCACGTTTTGTCAGAATTCTCCACCATAACCCATCCATGTTGGTTGCCCCTATGGCTCATAGTTTCACTGAGTTAGACAAGGCTATGGTCCATGTAATCAGATTGGTTAGTTTTCTGTGACTGTGGTTTTATTCTGTCTGCCCTCTGATGGATAAGAATAAGAGGCTTATGGAAGCTTCCTGATGGGAGAGACTGACTGAGAGGGAAACTAGGTAATATTCTGATGGGCTGGGCAATGTTCAGTAATCTTTAATCCAATTTTCTGTTGATGGGCAGGTCTGTGTTCCCTCCCTGTTACTTGACCTCAGGCCAAACTACGGTGGAGGTAAGAAGATAATGGCAATCTCCTTCAAAAGGTACCATGCACATACTACTGCACTCATTGCCTCGAACCCTGAAGCAGGCCACCATCAACCCATGCCTCCACTGGAGACTGCTGGACACTCATGGGCATGTCTGGCTCAGTTTCTTGTGGGCTCACTGCTCCTTTCTCCTGGGTCCTGGTGTGCACAAGATTTTATTTGTGCTTTCCTCAGTCCCAAGTGAGATCTGGTGGTTCTATGGTGGGGTTAATGGCAAAGTCCTCCAAGAGGGCTTATGCCATACCCAGGTCTACTTCACCCAGAGCCCCTGCGGGAGGCCACTGCTGACCTGTACCTCCACAGGAGACACTCAGAAACAGTTCAGCATCAGTCTCTGTGGGTTGCACATGTGTTTTGTGCCCTTCCCAGGTCTGAGCAGATCAGGCGACCAGGTGCTTGGTGAAGGCACTGTCTCAGGTGGAAGGTGTCTTAATCACTTCCCCAGCCTTGCCCACCTTACCCAGGTGTCCCCCAAGAACAACATTTCATGTGTGCCATATCTCTCCTCTGGAGAGCTGACCTCAGGTTGTGACCCTCCTGGCATATGTCAACCATCTGCCAGGATCTAAGGAAGACTTGGTTAGTAGCTGCGAGCCTGCTCAGAATTTGGTGAAAGATAAGAAGAGGTAGCAAAAATACACAGAACAATACAAAAAAATATCTTCACAACCCAGATAATCATGATGGTGTGATCACTCACCTAGAGCCAGACATCCTGGAATGTGAAGTCAAGTGGGCCTTAGGAAGCATCACTACAAACAAAGCTAGAGGAGGTGATGGAATTCCAGGTGAGCTATTTCAAATCCAAAACATGATGCTGTGAAAATGCTGTGTTCAATAGGCCAGCAAATTTAGAAAACTCAGCAGTGGCCACAGGACTGGAAAAGGTCAGTTTTCATTTGAATCCCAAAGAAAAGCAATGACAAAGAATGTTCAAACTACCCCACAATTGCACTCATCTCACACACTAGCAAAAGAATGCTCAAAATTCTCCAGGCCAACCTTCAACAATTTGTGAACTTGAACGTCCAGATGTTCAAGCTGGATTTTAAAAAGTAAGAGGAACCAGAGATCAAATTGCCAACATCCGCTGGATCATTGAAAAAGCAAAGAGTTTCAGAAAAACATCTATTTTTGCTTTATTTACTATGCCAAAGCCTTTGACTGTGTGGATCACAACAAACTGTGGAAAATTATGAAAGAGATGGGAACACCAGAAGACCTGACTTGCCTCCAAAGAAATCTGTATGCAGGTCAAGAATCAACACTTAGACTTGGAAATGGAAAAACAAACTGGTTCCAAATTGGGAATGGAGTATGTCAAGGCTGTATATTGTCACCCTGCTAATTTAATTTATATGCAGAGTACATCATGAGAAATGCTGGATTGGATGAAGCACTAGCTGGAATCAATATTGCTGGGAGAAATAACAATAGCCTCAGATATGCAGATGACACCACCCTTATGGCAGAAAGTGAAGAAGAACTAAAGAGCCTCTTGAAGAAAGTGAAAGAGAATAGTGAAGAAGTTGGCTGAAATCTCAACAGTCAAAAAACTAAGATCATGGCATCTGGCTTCATCACTTCATGGCATATAGATGGGGAAACAATGGAAACAGTGTCTGGCTTTATTTTGAGGGGCTCCAAAATCACTACAGATGGTGACTGCAGCCGTGAAATTAAAAGAATCTTGCTCCTTGGAAGAAAAGCTATGACCAACCTACATGGCATATCAAAAAGCAGAGACATTACTTTTCAAACAAAGGTCCATCTAGTCAAAGCTATGGTTTTTCCAGTAGTCATGCATGAATGTGAGAGCTGGCCTATAAAGAAAGCTGAGCACTGAAGAAATGATGCTTCTGAACAGTGGTGTTGGAGAAGACTCTTGAGAGTCCCTTGGACTGCAAGGAGTTCAAATCAGTCAATCCCAATGGAAATTAGTTCTGAATATTCATTGGAAGGACTGATATGTAGCTGAAATTCCAATACTTTGGCCACCTGATGCAAAGAACTGACTCAACTGAAAAGACCCTGATGCTGGGAAAGATTGAAGGCAGGAGAAGGGGATGACATAGGATGAGATGGTTGGATGGAATCACTGATGCAATGAACATGAGTTTGAGTAGGCTCCAGGAGTTGGCAACTGACAGGGAAGCCTGGTGTGTTGCAGTCCATGGGGTCGTGAAGAGTCAGGACACGGCTCAGCGACTGAACTGAATGGAATGCTAGTTGATGATATTCAACTTAGCCAAGAATTTTAACAGCACAAAAAAACAGCACAAAACATGAAATCCTTTATGACAGATGCCTAATAAGACTGAAATTATAACAATTACCCTTCAAATTATGCCAAAAAAATGGTAGAATCCAACATTTCATGTGGCGGCAACAATCACGTTTGTTGCACATTTTACATTACAGAAAGCATGCTAATAATTTCATTGCAAAATGGTGTGAGTAGCACATCAGAAGGCATTTAATCAATTGATGTCAAACAATAAACTACTGTTGTTCAGAACTAATCTAAGAAGTTTGGACATTCATTTCATTTAATCTTTATTGAATGAGAAAACTCAGGGAGGTAAAAAGTGCTATCTTCAATTCAAGATGAAAAAAAAAAAAAAAAACCTGTGAAAATGGGAAAAAAATGTAAAAATGGATAAAAAAAACTTAAGGAAACAGATCCAGGTAGATAAAGTAAAGCAAAAGGACCCCCTTTGCAAAGATTTTCAACCTAGTATAAAAGGAAGTATCTTTTTTCTTTTTTTTTTTTTCAAATGTAAGAGACTTTATCACCAGAAATTTACATAGCAATTTCTATTCAAGATCAAGTCTACTAAGACATAAAGATCACAAGTCTCTATGAAATCTCCCCCATTTTCTTTTTTTCATCCTCCAGGGACAGATTGTATGTGGCAACAGTTCAGTTCAGTTCAGTCACTCAGTCGTGTCCGACTCTCCGTGACCCCATGAACTGCAGCACGCCAGGCCTCCTTGTCCATCACCAACTCCCAGAGTTCACCCAAACTCACATCCATCGTGTCCGTGATGCCATCCAGCCATCTCATCCTGGGTCGTCCCTTTCTCCTCCTGCCCCCAATCTCTCCCAGCATCAGAGTCTTTTCCAATGAGTCAACTCTTCACATGAGGTGGCCAAAGTACTGGAGCTTCTGCTTTAGCATTATTACTTCTGAAGAAATCCCAGGGTTGATCTTCTTCAGAATGGACTGGTTGGATCTCCTTGCAGTCTAAGGGACCCTCAAGAGTCCTCTCCAACACCACAGTTCAAATGCATCAATTCTTTGGTCCTCAGCCTTCTTCACAGTCCCACTCTCACATCCATACATGACCACAGGAAAAACCATAGCCTTGACTAGACGGACCTTAGTCGGCAAAGTAATGTCTCTGCTTTTGAATACACTATCTAGGTTGCTCATAACTTTTCTTCCAAGGAGTAAGCGTCTTTTAATTCCATGGCTGCAGTCACCATCTGCAGTGATTTTGGAGCCCCAAAAAGTAAAGTCTGAAACTGTTTCTACTGTTTCCCCATCTATTTCCCATGAAGTGATGGGACCAGATGCCATGATCCCCGTTTTCTGAATGTTGAGCTTTAAGCCAACTTTTTCACTCTCCTCTTTCACTTTCATCAAGAGGCTTTTTAGTTCCTCTTCACTTTCTACCATAAGGGTGGTGTCATCTGCATGTCTGAGGTTATTGATATTTCTCCCGGCAATCTTGATTCCCACTTGTGCTTCTTCCAGCCTAGCATTTCTCATGATGTACTCTGCATATAAGTTAAATAAGCAGGGTGACAATATACAGCCCTGAAGTACTCTTTTCCTATTTGGAACCAGTCTGTTGTTCCATGTCCAGTTCTAACTGTTGCTTCCTGACCTGCATACAGATTTCTCAAGAGGCAGGTTAGGTGGTCTGGTATGCCCATCTCTCTCAGAATTTTCCACAGTTTATTGTGATCCACACAGTCAAAGGCTTTGGCATAGTCAATAAAGCAGAAATAGATATTTTTTCTGGAATTCTTGCTTTTTCCATGATCCAGTGGGTGTTGGCAATTTGATCTCTGGTTCCTCTGCCTTTTCTAAAACCAGCTTGAACATCAGAGAGTTCACAGTTCACATATTGCTGAAGTCTGGCTTGGAGAATTTTGAGCATTACTTTACTAGCATGTGAGATGAGTTAAATTGTACGGTAGTTTGAGCATTCTTTTGCATTGCCTTTCTTTGGAATTGGAATGAAAACTGAACTTTTCCAGTCTTGTGGCCACTGCTGAGTTTTCCAAACTTACTGGCATATTGAGTGCAGCACTTTCACAGCATCATCTTTCAGGATTTGAAACAGGTCAACTGGAATTCCATCACCTCCACTAGCTTTGTTCATAGTGATGCTTTCTAAGGCTCACTTAACTTCACATTCCAAAATGTCTGGCTCTAGATTAGTGATCACATCATCATGATTATCTGGGTCGTGAAGATCTTTTTTGTACCATTCTTCTGTGTATTCTTGCCACCTTTTCTTAATATCTTCTGCTTCTGTTAGGTCCATACCATTTCTGTCCTTTATCAAGCCCATCTTTGCATGAAATGTTCCCTTGGTATCTCTAATTTTCTTGAAGAGATCTCTAGTCTTTCCCATTCTGTTGTTTTCCTCTATTTCTTTGCATTGATCGCTGAAGAAGGCTTTCTTATCCCTTCTTGCTGTTCTTTGGAACACTGCATTCAGATGCTTATATCTTTCCTTTTCGCCTTTGCTTTTCACCTCTCTTCTTTTCACAGCTATTTGTAAGGCCTCCTCAGACAGCCATTTTGCTTTTTTGCCTTTCTTTTCCATGGGGATGGTCTTGATACCTGTCTCTGTACAATGTCGCGAACCTCATTCCATAGTTCATCAGGCACTCTATCTATCAGATCTAGACCCTTAAATCTATTTCTCACTTCCACTGTATAATCATAAAGGATTTGATTTAGGTCATACCTGAATGGTCTAGCGGTTTTCCCTACTTTCTTCAATTTAAGTCTGAATTTGGCAATAAGGAGTTCATGATCTGAGCCACAGTCAGCTCCTGGTCTTGTTTTTGTTGACTGTATAGAGCCTCTCCATTTTTGGCTGCAAAGAATATAATCAGTCTGATTTCAGTGTTGACCATCTGGTGATGTCCATGTGTAGAGTCTTCTCTTGTGTTGTTGGAAGAGGGTGTTTGCTATGACCAGTGCATTTTCTTGGCAAAACTCTATTAGTCTTTGCTAATGCTCCAAACCATGTCACTGTGGGCCCTTCTTCAGCACCTACTGTCACATAATTACTGTCCTAAATTTTCTATTTGCACTCTTACTTCAGGGAATGAAAATAAATGAAGTGGAAATGCACTGATAGCTCTGGTTAGTGAAGAGATCAAGTCCATTTTCGGCTCTGCACTTTGCAGCCACAGAAGGCAGTGGCTTCCACATCAAGCAGTGCTACTAAAGAGATCTACATCCCAGGAAGTGAAAATACTTGGTTTCTTGAGAATTCTTGGGTTAGAAGAAATTGAAAATATTGTTTTCATCACTTATGTACAAATGTTTTAGTAATCAATGAGGAGAGGTAAAGAGGGAGTTATACGTTTGGCGAAGATAAACATAACCTTTAAAAGTGTAGATTTTCTACTAAGAATCATCACATTTAGGATTGCCATATTTAGCAAACAAAACTACAAGATGACCAGCTAAATTATAATTTCAGGTAAACCATGATTTTTTGTTAGTAGAAGTATGCCCAAAATTTTGCACCATATATAATGACATTTTTCAATTGTTTTTCATCTAAAATTCAAATCTGGGTCCTAAGATGGTGGAGGAATAGGATGGGGAGATTACTTTCTCCCTCACAAATTCATCAAAAGAACATTTCAATGCTGAGTAAATTCCACAAAACAACTTCTGAATGCTGGCAGAGGACATAAGGCACCCAGAAAAGCAGATCATTGTCTTCAAAAACAGGTAGGAAAAAATATAAAAGATGAAAAAAGAGACAAAAGAGGTAGGGAGGGAGCTCCATCCCGGGAAGGGAGTCTTAAAAATAGAGAAGTTTCCAAACACCAGGAAACACTCTCACTGCCGAGTCTGTGGTGAGCCTTGGAAGCACAGTGGGCAACATAACAGGGAGGAAAAATAAATAAATAATTAAAACCCACAGATTACGAGCCCAACACTAACTCCCCCAGCAGAGAAGCAGTGCAGACGCCTGCATCCATCACTAGCAAGCGGAGGCTGGGCAGGGAGGCACAGGCTGCAGTGCTTTTTAAGAATCGGGCCAGAATGCCCTGAGTGTAACCAGAGTGAACTAACTTGGGCTAGCAAACCAGACTGGGATAGCTACCACGTGAAAAGCTCTAACATAAGACACTGCCAGGACCATGCACAGAACAAAGGACAGAACAGAATTAGCTGGCTGCAGACCATCCCCCTCCAGTGACAGGCAGCCAGAGCTGGAAGGGCCGGAAGGGGGCAATCGCACCCCAGAGAAACATTAACTACCAAACTGCAAGCAAGCTTCTTTGCTAACTAAGACTTCTTGGGGTTCTGGACAATCACCATCAGCTTGAGAAGGGGCACCAGTCGTACACCCAGAAAACTGAGTAGCAGAGATGGTAAAAGTGATAAATCACAGTGACTGCGCTTGCCAAACACCTGAGCTACTCGGACCTGGGAAGGGCACAAAAAGCAGGCCCAACTGAGTCTGTGCCTCTGAGAACTACCTGAGTGCCTGAGCCTGAGCAGCTTAGACCACGGAGGTGCATGCAGCCCAGGGCCAGCCTCACATGGTTCCCGGCGAAGCAACCTAGAGCCTGAGTGGTGTGCGCCTTGAGTGGAGGCAGGCCCAGTGTGGCTGAGACACTGCAAGCACACGCCAGTGTTATTTATTTGCAGTGTCCCTCCCTCCCAACAGCGCGACTGAACAAGTGAGCCTAAAAAAAGTGTCCACCACTGGCCCCCTTGCGTCAAGGCAGAAAACAGACACTAAGGAGACCAGCAAACAGAAGAAGCTAAAACAAAGGGAACCACCTTGGAAGTGACAGGTGCAATAGATTAAAACCCTGTCATTACTACCAACTACATAGGAAGGGGACTATAGATCTTGAGAAATATAAGCTGAACCAAGGAACTATCCGAAAATGAACTGACTCCATACTGCCCACAACAACACCAGAGAAAGTCCCAGATATATCTTTACTATTTTTACGATCATTTTTTGTTTGTTTGTTTGT
Organism: Oryx dammah; assembly: GCF_014754425.2. Taxonomy (NCBI): domain Eukaryota; kingdom Metazoa; phylum Chordata; class Mammalia; order Artiodactyla; family Bovidae; genus Oryx; species Oryx dammah. The sequence goes on from NW_024070211.1 coordinate 81,750,338, forward strand.
TTGTTTTTTCTTCTTTTCTTTTTCTTCTTCATTTTTTTTAACATTTTTAACTTTTAAGTCCTCTATTTCTTCCTTAATTTTTATTTTTATAACCTACTATTACTTTTCAAAAAAAAAGACCCTATTTTTAAAGCAAACGCCATATATATATTTTTTGTGGTTGTTGTTGTTTTTAAATAATTTTGTGACTTTGTTTTTTGTTTTCTTCTTCTTCCTTTGCCTCTTTTCTTTATTATTGTTTTTTTGAAAATCTAACCTCTACTCTAGATTTTTAATCTTTTTTTTTAATATTTGTTATCAATTTTGTACCTCTAAAAACCCAATCTTCAGTACCCATTTTTACTTGAGAGCGAGATTATTGGCTTGACTGCTCTCTCCTCCTTTGGACTCTCCTTTTTCTCCACCAAGTTGCCTCTGTCTCCACTCTCCCCTTTCTCTTCTCTACCCAACTCTGTGAATCTCTGTGTGTTCCAGAGGGTGGAGAATACTTAGGGAACTGGTTATTGGCTGGATCTGTCTCTCTCCTTTTCATTTCCATCTTTTATCCTCCTGGCCACCTCTGTCTCCTTCCTCCCTCTCCTCTCCTCTGTATAACTCCGTGAACATCTCTGAGCCATCCAGACTGTGGCGGGCACATAAGGAAGTGATTACTGGCTAGCTTGCTCTCTCCTCTTTTGATCTCACCTCATCTCATTCCAGTCACCTCTAACTCCCCCCTCCCGCTTCTCTTCTCCATGTAACTCAGTGAACCTCTCTGGGTGTCCCTCAGTGTGGAGAAACTTTTCATCTTTAACCTAGATGTTTTATCATTGGTGCTGTATAGATGGAGAAGTCTTGAGGCTACTGTAAAAATAAGACGAAAACCAGAAGCAGGAGGCTTAAGTCCAATTCCTGAGAACATCAGAGAACTCCTGACTCCAGGGAACAGTAATCAATAGGAGCTCATCATACGCCTCCATACCTACACTGAAACCAAGCACCACCCAAGGGCCAACAAGTTCCAGGTCAAGACATACCATGCAAATTCTCTAGCAACACAGGAACACACCCCTGAGCTTCAGTATGCAGGCAGCTCAAAGTTACTCCAAAACCATTGACATCTCATAATTCATTACTGGGCACTTCATTGAACTCCAGAGAGAAGAAACCCAGCTCCACCCATCAGAACTCCTACACAAGCTTCCCTAACCAAGAAACCTTGACAAACCACTGATACAACCACACCAACAGTGAGGAAACTCCATAATAAAGAGAACTCCACAAACTGCCAGAAAACAGAAAGGTCACCCCAAATGCAGCAATATAACCAAGATGAAGAGACAGAGGAATACCCAGCAGGTAAAGGAACAGGATAAATGCCCACCAAACCAAACAAAACAGGAAAAGATAGGGAATCTACCTGATAAAGAATTCCAAATAATGATAGTGAAAATGATCTAAAATCTTGAAATCAAAATGGAATCACAGATAAATAGCCTGGAGATAAGGATTGAGACAATGTAAGAAAGGTTTAACAAGGACCTAGAAGAAATAAAAAAAAGAGTCAATATATAATGAATAATGCAATAAATGAGATCAAAAACACTCTGGAGGCAACAAATAGTAGAATAACAGAGGCATAAGATAGGATTAGTGAAATAGAAGATAGAATGGTAGAAATAAATGAATCAGAGAGGAAAAAAGAAAAACAAATTAAAAGAAATAAGGACAATCTCAGAGACCTCTAGGAAAACATGAAATGCTCCAACATTCAAATTATAGGAGTCCCAGAAGAATAAGACAAAAAGAAAGACCATGAGAAAATACTTGAGGAGATAATAGTTGAAAACGTCCCTAAAATGGGGAAGGAAATAATCACCCAAGTCCAAGAAACCCAGAGAGTCCCAAACAGAATAAACCCAAAGCAAAACACCCCAAGACACATATTAATCAAATTAACAAAGATCAAGGACAAAGAATAAATATTAAAAACAACAAGGGAAAAAACAACAAATAACACACAAGGGGATTCCCATAAGGATAACAGCTGATCTTTCAATAGAAACTCTTCAGGCGAGGAAGGAATGGCAAAACATACTTAAAATGATGAAAGAAAGTAACCTACAGCCAAGATTACTGTACCCAGCAAAGATCTCATTCAAATATGAAGGCAAAATCAAAAGCTTTATAGACAAGCAAAAGCTGAGAGAATTCAGCACCACCAAACCAGCTCTCCAACAAATGCTAAAGGATATTCTCTAGACAGGAAACACAAAAAGGGTGTATAAATTTGAACCCAAAACAATAAAGTAAATGGCAACGGGATCATACTTCTCAATAATTACCTTAAATGTAAATGGGTTGAATGCCCCAACCAAAAAACAAAGACTGGCTGAATGGATACAAAAACAAGACCCCTATATATGTTGTCTACAAGAGACCCACCTCAAAACAAGGGACACATACAGACTGAAAGTGAAGGGCTGGAAAAAGATATTCCATGCAAATAGAGACCAAAACAAAGCAGGAGTAGCAATACTCATATCAGATAAAATAGACTTTAAAACAAAGACTGTGAAAAGAGACAAAGAAGGCCACTACATAATGATCAAAGGATCAATCCAAGAAGAAGATATAACAATTATAAATATATATGCACTCAACATAGGAGCACCACAATATGTAAGACAAATGCTAACAAGTATGAAAGGGGAAATTAACAATAACACAATAATAGTGGGAGACTTTAATACCCCCACTCACACCTATGGATAGATTAACTAAAGAAAATTAACAAAGGAACACAAACTTTAAATGGTACAATAGACCAGTTAGACCTAATTGATATCTATAGGGCATTTCACCCCAAAACAATGAATTTCACCTTTTTCTCAAGTGCACACAGAACCTTCTCCAGGATAGATCATATCCTGAGCCATAAATCTAGTCTTGGTAAATTAAAAAAAAATTGAAATCATTCCAAGCATCTTTTCTGACCATAATGCAGTAGAATTAGATCTCAATTACAGGAGAAAAACTATTAAAAATTCCAACATATGGAGGCTGAACAACACGTTTCTGAATAACCAACACATCACAGAAGAAATAAAAAGAGAAATCAAAATTTGCATAGAAATGAATGAAAATGAAACCACAGCAACCCAAAACCTGTGAGACACTGTAAAAGCTGTGCTAAGGGGAAAGTTCATAGCAATACAGGAATACCTCAAGAAACAAGAAAAAAGTCAAATAAATAACCTAACTCTACACCTAAAGCAACTAGAAAAGGAAGAAATAAAGAACCCTAGGGTTAGTAGAAGGAAATAAATCTTATAAATTAGGGCAGAAATAAATGCAAAAGAAACAAAAGAGACCATAACAAAAATCAACAAAGCCAAAAGCTGGTTCCTTGAAAGGATGAATAAAATTAACAAATCATTAGCCAGACTCATCAAGAAACAAAGAGAGAAAAATCAAATCAATAAAATTAGAAATGAAAATGGAGAGATCACAACAGGCAACACAGAAATACAAAGGATCATAAGAGACTACTATCAGCAATTATATGCCAATAAAATGGACAACGTGGAAGAAATGGACAAATTCTTAGAAAAGTACAACTTTCCAAAATTGAACCAGGAAAAAATAGAAAATCTTAACAGTCCCATCACAAGCATGGAAATTGAAACTGTAATCAGAAATCTTCCAGCAAACAAAAGCCCAGGTCCAGACGGCTTCACAGCTGAATTCTACCAAAAATTTAGAGAAGAGCTAACACCTGTCCTACTCAAACTCTTCCAGAAAACTGCAGACGAAGGTGAACTTCCAAACTCATTCTATGAGGCCACCATCACCCTAAACCCAAAACCTGACAAAGATGCCACAAAAAAAAAGAAAACTACAGGCCAATATCATTGATGAACATAGACGCAAAAATCCTTAACAAAATTCCAGCAATCAGAATCCAACAACACATTAAAAAGATCATACACCATGACCAAGTGGGCTTTATCCCAAGGATGCAAGGATTCTTCAATATCTGCAAGTCAATCAATGTAATTCACCATATTAACAGATTGAAAAATAAAAGCCATATGATTATCTCAATAGATGCAGAGAAGGCCTTTGACAAAATTCAACATCCATTTATGATAAAAAATCTGCAGAAAGCAGGAATAGAAGGAGCATACCTCAACATAATAAAAGCTATATATGACAAACCCACAGCAAACATTATCCTCAATGGTGAAAAATTGATAGAATTTCCCCTAAAGTCAGGAACAAGACAAGAGTGCCCACTTTCACCGCTACTATTCAACATAGTCCTGGAAGTTTTGGCCACAGCAATCAGAGCACAAAAAGAAAAAAAAGGAATCCAAATTGGAAAAGAAGAAGTAAAACTCTGTTTGCAGATTACATGATCCTCTACATAGAAAACCCTAGAGACTCCACCAGAAAATTAGTAGAGCTAATCAATGAATATAGTAACGTTGCAGGATATAAAATCAACACACAGAAATTGCTTGCATTCCTATACACTATAATGAGAAAGTAGAAAAAGAAATTAAGGAAACAATTCCATTCACCATTGCAACAAAATGAATAAAATACTTAGGAATATATCTACCTAAAGAAACTAAAGACCTATATATAGAAAACTATAAAATATTGGTGAAAGAAATCAAAGAGGACACTAATAGATGAAGAAATATACCATGTTCATGGATTGGAGAATCAATACAGTGAAAATGAGTATACTGCCTAAAGCAATCTCAATGCAATGCCTATCAGGCTACCAGTGGTAATTTTCACAGAGCTAGAACAAATAATTTCACAATTTGTATAGAAATACAAATAATCTCGAATAGCCAAAGCAATCTTGCGAATGAAGAATGGAACTGGAGGAATCAACCTGCCAGAATTCAGGCTTTACTACAAAGCAACAGTGATCAAGACAGTATGGCACTGGCACAAAGACAGAAATTTGATCAATGGAACAAAATAGAAAGCCCAGAGATAAATCCACACACCTATGGACACCTTATCTTTGACAAAGGAGGCAAGAATATATAATGGATTAAAGACAATCTCTTTAACAAGTGGTGCTGGGAAAATTGGTCAACCACTTGTAAAAGAATGAAACTAGAACTATTTCTAACACCATACACAAAAATAAGCTCAAAATGGATTAAAGATCTAAACATAAGACCAGAAACTATAAAACTCCTAGAGGAGAACATAGGCAAAACACTCTCCGACATAAATCACAGCAGGATCCTCCATGACCCACCTCCCAGAATACTGGAAATAAAAGCAAAAGTAAACAAATGTGATCTAATTAAAATTAAAAGCTTCTGCACAACAAAGGAAACTATAAGCAAGAAGAAAAGACAGCCTTCAGAATGGGAGAAAATAATAGCAAATGAAGCAACTGACAAACAACTAATCTCAAAAATATACAAGCAACGCCTGCAGCTCAATTCCAGAAAAATAAACGACCCAATCAAAAAATGGGTCAAAGAACTAAATAGACATTTCTCCAAAGAAAACATACAGATGGCTAACAAACACATGAAAAGACGCTCAACATCACTCATTATCAGAGAAATGCAAATCAAGACCACAATGAGATACCATTTCACACCAGTCAGAATGGCACCAATCCAAAAGTCCACAAGCAATAAATGCTGGAGAGGGTGTGGAGAAAAGGGAACTCTCTTACACTGTTGGTGGGAATGCAAACTAGTATAGCCACTATGGAGAACAGTGTGGAGATTCCTTAAAAAACTGTAAATAGAATTCCCTTATGACCCAGCAATCCCATTGCTGGGCATACACACTGAGGAAACCAGAATTGAAAGAGACATGTGTACCCCAATATTCATCACAGCACTGTTTATAATAGCCAGGACATGGAAGCAACCTAGATGTCCATCAGCAGATGAATGGATAAGAACACTGTGGTACATATACACAATGGAGTATTCAGTTCAGTTCAGTTCAGTTCAGTCGCTCAGTCGTGTCTGACTCTTTGGACCCCCTGAATCGCAGCACGCCAGACCTCCCTGTCCATCACCAACTCCCGGAGTTCACTCAGACTCACGCCCACTGAGTCCGTGATGCCATCCAGCCGTCTCATCCTCTGTCGTCCCCTTCTCCTCCTGCCCCCAATCCCTCCTAGCATCAGAGTCTTTTCCAATCAGTCAACTCTTTGCATAGGTGTCCAAAGTACCAGAGCTTCAGCTTTAGCAATATTCCTTCCAAAGAAATCCCAGGGCTGAGCTCCTTCAGAATGGACTGGTTGGATCTCCTTGCAGTCCAAGGGACTCTCAAGAGTCTTCTCCAACACCACAGTTCAAAAGCATCAATTCTTTGGCGCCCAGCCTTCTTCACAGACCAACTCTCACATCCATACATGACGACAGGAAAATCCATAGCCTTGACTAGACGAACCTTAGTCGGCAAAGTAATGTCTCTGCTTTTGAATATACTATCTAGGTTGGTCATAACTTTTCTTCCAAGGAGGAAGCGTCTTTTAATTCCATGGCTGCAGTCACCATCTGCAGTGATTTTGGAGCCCAAAAAAATAAAGTCTGACACTGTTTCCACTGTTTCCCCATCTATTACCCATGAAGTGATGGGGCAAGATGCCATGATCTTGGTTTTCTGAATGTCGAGCTTTAAGCCAACTTTTTCACTCTCCTCTTTCACTTTCATCAAGAGGCTTTTTAGCCCCTCTTCACTTTCTGCCATAAGGGTGGTGTCATCTGCATATCGGAGGTTATTGATATTTCTCCTGGCAATCTTGATTCCAGCTTGTGTTTCTTCCAGTCCAGCGTTTCTCATGATGTACTCTGCATATAAGTTAAATAAGCAGAGTGACAATATAAGCCTTGACGTACTCCTTTTCCTATTTGGAACCAGTCTGTTGTTCCATGTCCAGTTCTAACTGTTGCTTCCTGACCTGCATACAGATTTCTCAAGAGGCAGGTTAGGTGGTCTGGTATGCCCATCTCTCTCAGAATTTTCCACAGTTTATTGTGATCCACACAGTCAAAGGCTTTGGCATAGTCAATAAAGCAGAAAAGGATGTTTTTCTGGAACTCTCTTGCTTTTTCCATGATCCAGTGGATGTTGGCAATTTGATCTCTGGTTCCTCTGCCTTTTCTAAAACCAGCTTGGACATCAGGGAGTTCACAGTTCACATATTGCTGAAGTCTGGCTTGGAGAATTTTGAGCATTACTTTACTAGCATGTGAGATGAGTTAAATTGTGTGGTAGTTTGAGCATTCTTTTGCATTGCTTTTCTTTGGAATTGGAATGAAAACTGAACGTTTCCAGTCCTGTGGTCACTGCTGAGTTTTCCAAACTTGCTGTCATATTGCGTGTAGCACTGTCACAGCATCATCTTTCAGGATTTGAAACAGCTCAACTGGAATTACTCAGCCATTAAACAGAATACATTTGAATCAGTTCTAATGAGGTGGATGAAACTGGAGCCTATTATACAGAGTGAAGTAAGCCAGAAAGAAAAACATAATACAGTATACTAACATATATATATATATGGAATTTAGAAAGATGGTAATTATAACCCTGTATGCAATACAGTAAAAGAGACACAGATGTATAGAACAGACTTTTGGACTCTGTGGGAGAGGGAGAGGCCGGGATGATTTGGGAGCATGTCATTGAAACATGTATACTATCATGTAAGAAATGAATCGCCAGTCTAGGTTTGATACAGCATACAGGATGCTTGGGGCTGGTGCACTGGGATGATCCAGAGAGATGATATGGGGAGGGAGGTGGGAGTGGGGTTTAGGATTGGGAACTCATGTACACCTGTGGTGGATTCATATCAATGTATCGCAAAACTAATACAGTATTGTAAAGTAAAATTTTAAAAAAAATTCAAATCTTCTGGGGATTTTATATTTTATTTGTCAACCATATTAGAAAAAGCATCAACTAGAAGATATTTTGGGAATGCAGACATAAGACAATAGTTCAACAATTCTTCAGAAAGAAGAATGGATATATCAAAATGCAGGTCTAACATATTAGCCCATGGGTTATTTACTTATTTATTTATTTTCTGGGCCAAAGCACATTCGGCAAGAACTGTTCCCTGAAATAAGGGCAAGGTAGTTATTCTCTTTTCAGTTCTGTGTTTTTCAGTTCAATGCAGTGCTCTCTATAAGTTATGTTGCCTTACTTGCTGGCAATACAAAGACCCACATATCACATCCATTTCATCTCCTGGGTTTTATAACCTTTATTACTGAGAGCCATTGGCCTGAACTTTATTTAGTTTAGACCTCAGACTTTATTTTGATCAGTGTTTTTATGTATTCATAAGCTTTGTTTTGAAGGACTTCTAAGACTTACAAACTAAATAGGATTCCCAGTTTTCTGTGCGTAACTGTGTCATTTACATTTTATAGAGTTGACAGACGAGAAAATGAACAAAAAGGGCAAGTTTTCAAAACATTCAATGAACCTAGTAGCTTTAGACATTAAGTTAATAAGAATGGCGCTCAAAATGTCACCCCAGCTAGAAATGAAATGAGAAGGGCTATTCAGTCTCATGCTTACAAACTTACACTTATTTTCTGAACTTAAGAGCAGCACCCCACAGCCCAACTCCATGTTCTCATTGGTAAATTGACATACAGTATAAAAAGAATGTCTGTATATTCCATGGCCTGTATGGGTTTCTCTGAAATATCTGCAATCACATGAGTTAGCAAGGCAGGACCCTAAGGTGTCCTCTTGCAACAAGGTATATAGAGAACGTACAGTTCATGTCTCAGAGACTGATAAAGCTATCCACCAACGGTCTCAAGAATGAATTGCTGAACTGAAACTAAGTTTCCATGAATCCCTAGCAGCATAGATGAGTTAATTGTGTCTCTTCTAGTGAAGATCTCTATCCTTCAAATTTCAATTTTCACAATTGAATTATCATCTGCCCTGTTTTTAAGATCCACTTTTGCTTATAAATGACATTAATGTCTTGTTTTGTGTTCAAAGCCACAAAAAACGTCATGCCAATTTTTTCTAATTTATCATAGCCAAAGACTGAAAATATTTTACCTTATAAATATTTTTTGTCTTCCTCCCAATCCATGGACTTCATATGTATATATGTGTGTGTGCATGCTTTGTTGCTCAGTCTTGTCCAACTCTTTGTGACCCCATCGGCTGCAGCCCACCAGGCTGCTCTGTCCATGGGGATTCTCCAGGCAAGAATACTAGAGGGGGCTGCCATGCCCTCCTCCAGGGGATCTTCCCAACCCCGGGATCAAACCCAGGTCTCCCACATTGCAAGTGGATTCTTTACCATCTGAGCCACCAGGGAAGCCCACATAGATAGATAGATAGATAGAGATAAATAGATAAACATAAATGCACACACACACACACACATGTATATGAACTATATATCTGAAATATATTTTAAATCTACTTTAAATCAACTAAATAAAGTCTCTGTCCCAAATTACCCCTGACTTGTGGTGCTGTTACATTGCTGATCATTTTCAAATTGTTTCACTAAAATTTCTAAAATGATACAGACCCTAATCTCATTTTGGGAATACTATCCCCTTTCATGAATCCAGAACTCACAGGAAAAGGAGCAAATCTGTCACATTTTTCTTTGCTTCATTTGGTCACTGTTTGCCTAATAAGCTGCAAGTTTCTAGCAAGACTGTGAGGCTTTCCCTGGGCACTGTAGGTGCTCAATGAGTAATTAATCATCAAATGAAGCTGTATCAGTTACCAGGAGGTTAGCCACTAGGTATCAACTATTATTTTAAGCTGACTTGAGAGGAAAGTAACAGACTGCCATGAAAAAAGGAGATTCCAAATGAAATTAGGAGCTTCTTTTAAAGAAAACAGGTCTGCTGCTGGAAGTATTCAATAACAATAACAATAATAGGAATAAGAGGGGGGAAAAAAACATAATTCAGCACTTCCTTCAACTTTTCTAAAAGTGAGTTGATCAAATCCATGTACTTGTCATGCATGAATGCATTTTAAGACCTTATCACTTTCTCAACTTTCTTCTTGCTCTTTTGGCAGTTTTATTCTTTTTTTCCTAACTGTAGAACCTTACAGTGCTGTAGCAGTTTTGAGTTACTGAGTCTTCCCAGACATGGATAATTTCCACCTAATACATTGTAGTGCTTTTGACTAGGAAAGGAAAATTGTGATGTGTCATCATCTTGTCTTTAAGCAATTTCATTTGCAAAATTCTTTTGGTGCACAAATTACTCTGATATTAAGTCAGACAACTTGAATACCACATTACAATCTGGAAAATTCTAAGATAGTCTAAATCACAGCAAGGAGATTAAATAAAGGATATATGCTTCTGGTAGTCTGTGAACAGGTCTGGAATAAGGGAGAGGAAGGCAAATATAGAGAAATAACATAAGTGATAAGTCATGTTCTTTGATTAAAATTGGTATATTGGGCTAACTGTTGAAACTTGAAGTGGGCTAGAGATATGAAAAGACCAGGCAAAGGAAAACTGAAATCAGATAAATCTCTTTATCACGTATCCAGAAAATGTGGAAAGACAGAGGCAGAGAAATTGTTAAAAGTATATTGAAGACTTTGAAACATTTTACCACCCCAAAACTTTTTATTCTTTTGAGTACTTGTATGAGTTTTGTGTGAGTCACATCATGTCACCTGATATCCTAATATTCAGTCTCACAATCTGGCAGATTTTAATTTCCATTCAGGCAAAAAGAAGAATAAAATCCATATGAGCCATTCAAAATTGCCTTCTCCTCTGATATATTTTTCTCCATCTCCCACTTTCAATACCCATCTTTCTTCTTTTTCATGTTTACTCTGCTGAGCTCTTTTCTATGGAAAGTCTGAAGGCAGGACCCTGGCTTGGGGAGTTTTGACCTCTAAATGTGCTGCTCCATTCTCTATAAATCCTAGATTTTGACTGACATCTTTTTCATCTACTACTCTTTTTGTTCACAGTCCAGGTTAATAGGCAGAGGAATGTTTGAACATGAGATTTCTCATTCAATTTTTAAGTTAACTCAAAACTTTGTAAAAGTCATTTGGAAACTTGTTCTTCAACATCCTCATGATCTAAAGTATTAACCAAGCAAGAGGTAGATGAGGAGCTGGTGAGATAAGCAGGGATTTTTCCATAGAAATAATTTGTAATAACATTCTTATCTCTCCCTCTTACCATATATCTATCTTTAGGGAGTCTCAACATTCACACATTATTTTACTCAAGATTTTGACCCATAGCTCACTTGTGTCTGACTCTTTGGGACCCCATGAACTGTAGCCTGTTGCCAGTTCCTCTGTCCATGGAATTTTCCAGGCAAGAATATTGGAGTGGATGGCCATTTCCTTCTCCAGGGGATCTTCCCAATCCAGGGACTGAACTCAGGTCTCCTGCATTGAAGGCAGATTCTTTACCATCTGAACCACCAGGGAAACCCTCCACTTTCCTTAAGTAAAAACTAAAAATATTACTACAAATTTATCTTTTAAAAATAAACATTGTCTTACTGAAACAAGAGTTTAGAAGAAATGACACCCAACATCTCTCCTTTTAAAGGGCTTTGCTGAGGTTCAGTTTGCTATAACCTTTACACATTCAAAGTGCACGACTTAAGAAATTTTGGTATATTCATAATCAATATCAGAACATTTTCCTCAATCCCCAAATAAATGAAATACTCTCTAGGTATCACATTCCAACCTTCCCCACCTCCATCCCCACCACAAGGCAACCACTTTAGTTTCTAACTATATTTGCCTATTCTGAACATTTCATGGAAATGGGATCATGTAATATGCGGTTTTTCATGACTGAATCCTTTCACTCAGCTAATGCTTCCATGGTTCATCCATGTTGCAGCAAGCATCAGTCTTTCATTGTTTCTCAGTTGTTAAACTGAGAAAATTCACACTACATAAAATTAACCGTCTTAAAGTGTTCGATTCAGTGGCCCTTAGTATATTCACAATGTTGTGCAGCCAAGCATTTCCATTACCACAAAAAGAAACTCCTTACCCATTAGCAGTCACTGTCCAATTTCCTTTATCCACAGACTCTGATAGCCACTAGCCTGCTTTCTGTCTCCAGGGATTTGCCTATTTCATATAAATCGAATCATGAATATGTGGACTTTACTGTCTCTCAATTCTTTCACTCAACCTAATGTTTTCAAAGTTCATCTATGTGGTAGAATATATCAGTATTTCACACCTTTTTAAAATCAACAAGTATTCCATTGTGTAATGTACCACCTATGTTTATCCATTCAGTCAATGATGGACATTTGTGTAGTGTGTACTTTTGATTATTATGCATAATAATCATTATGCATTATATATAATACTTATATATGCATTATAATGCATTATTATGCATACTGCTGCTAAGGATATTCACATATAAGTCTTTTGTACACTTTTTTCAGATTTCAGTTCAGGTCAGTCAGTCATGTCCGACTCTTTGCAACCCCATGAATCCCAGCACACCAGGCCTCCCTGTCCATCACCATCTCCTGGAGTTTACTAAAACTCACTTCCATCAAGTTGGTGATGCCATCCAGCCATCTCATCCTCTGTTGTCCCCTTTTCCTCCTGTCCCCAACCCCTCCCAGCATCAGAGTCTTTTCCAATGAGTCAACTCTTTGCATGAGGTGGCCAAAGTACTGGAGTTTCAGCTTTAGCATCATTCTTTCCAAAGAAATCCCAGGGCTGATCTCCTTCAGAATGGACTGGTTGGGTCTCCTTGCAGTCTAAGGGATTCTCAAGAGTCTTCTCCAACACCACAGTCCAAAAGCATCAATTCTTCAGTGCTCAGCTTTCTTCACAGTCCAACTCTCACATCCATACATGAGTACTGGAAAAACCATAGCCTTGACTAGATGGACATTTGTTGGCAAAGCAATGTCTCTGCTTTTCAATATGCTATCTAGTTTGGTCATAACTTTTCTTCCAAGGAGTAAGCATCTTAATTTCATGGCTGCAGTCACCATCTGAAGTGATTTTGGAGCCCAAAAAATAAAGTCTGACACTGTTTCCACTGTTTCCCCATCTATTTCTCATGAAGCGATGGGACAGATGCCATGATCTTCGTTTTCTGAATGTTGAGCTTTAAGCCAACTTTTTCACTCTCCTCTTTCACTGTTATTAAGAGGCTTAATATAAATGAAAAGAGTAAGATATTTAAAGTACACATCATGATTTGATACATATGTGAATTGCAAAAAAAGATTTCTCCTATCTAAATAATTAAATATCCATCATCTCCATATTTATCTTTTCATGACTGTGAGAACATCTAAGTTTTAGTCTCAGCAATTTTCAATAATGTAATAATAAAGTGTTGACTATCAACTACCATCATCAGGTAATTCACTAGATTCTTATACCTTATTTATCTTATATTTGAAATTTTGTGGCTTTTTACCAAACTCTCCCTATTTCTCCCACATAGTCCTTGCAAAGCATTTTGTTTCTGTTTCTGTGAGCTTGGATTTTTATTTAGATTCCATAAAAGTGAGACCATGAAGAATTTGTCTTTCTCTGTTTGGCTTATTTATTAGCATAATGCTCTCAAGATCCTGTGACATTGTCTCAGACAAAACAATTCCCTCTCATCGTTGAATAATATTCCATTATATATATATACACACATCTATAAATATACATATATAGAGATTTTTTTTTTCATTTATGCATTGTTGGGCACTTATGTTGCTTCCATGTTTTAGCTATTGTGAACAATACTGAAATGAATATGAGGGTGAATACATCTCTCCAATATCCTGATATGCTGTTTCATGTCCTTTGACTATATATTCATAAGTGGGGTTCAGAGATAATATGTTAGTTATATTTGAAAATTTTTGAGAAACTGCCATACTGTTTTCCATAGTGGCTGTACAAGTGTTTCCTTTTCTTCACATCCTTGCCAACACTTGCTATCACTTGTCTATTTGATGACAGGCATTCTAACATGTGTGAGGTGATATCTCATTATGGTTTTGCTATCCATTATTAATGATGCTGAGAAGTTTTCATGAACCTGCTGGCCATTTGTATGTTTTCTTTAAAAGAAAAATAAGTATCTGATTGGTTCTTTTACTCATTTTTTAATTGGATTTTTTGTTTGCTTGAGTTGTGTGAGTTAATATATTTTGGATAGTACTTACCTATCATATAAATTATTTGCAAATATTATCACCCTTTCTATAATTTGTCCTTCACTTTTTTGATGGGATTTCCTTAGCTGTACATAATCTTTTTTTTAGTTTGCTGTAATATCACTTGATAATTTTTGCTCTTGTTGCCTTTGCTTTTAATGGTAAAAAAAAAAAAAATCATTGCCAACACCAAAGCCAAGATACTTATCCCCTATTTTTTTCTAGGAGTTTTATCGTTTCAGGTATTGAACTTAAATCTTTAATCCATTTTGAGTTGATTTTTCAATATGATATGTAAGAAAGGGGTACAGTTTCTATCTTTTGTACTTGGCTATTCAGCTTTCCCAATATCATTTATTTAAGGCCTACCCTTTCCTTATTGTATTTCCTGCTTCCTTCATTGTAAATTGAAAATGAAATTGTTAATTTCTCAATCATGTACGACTCTTTGTGACACCATGGACTGTAGCCAACCAGGCTCCTCTGTCCATGCAATTCTCCAGGCAAAAATACTGGAGTAGGTTGCCATTCCCTTCTCCAGGAGATCTTCCCACCCCAGGGACTGAACCTGGGTCTTCTGCATTGCAGGCAGATTCTTTAACATTTGAGTTGATAGTATACTTGTGGGTTTATTTGTGAGATTTCATTTATTTTCCATTGATCTATGGGTCTGTTTTTATGTACTATCATACTGTTTTGATTATTACAGTGTTGAAATTTAATTTAAAAATTATGCAATTTCTCCAACTTTGATCTTCTTTCTTAGGATTACATTAGCTACTTGGGGTATTTTGTGGATGTATACAAATTTTTGATTTTTTTTTTTCTGTTTTGGTGAAAAATACCTTAGGAAAATTTATAGAGATTGCATTTAATCTATAGATTATTATAGATAATGTGGACATTTTAACATTAACTCTTACAATCTATTAGCAAGGAATATGCTTTCATTTGCTTGTGTCTTCAATTTCTTTCACAAATGTCTTATAGTTTTCAATGTACAGGTCTTTTGCCTCTTCAGTTATGTTAATTCCTAAGTATTTTTATTGAAGCAATTGCAGATGGGATTATATTTTAGAATTTGATAATTCATTCTTAGTGGGCAATAACACAGTTGATTTTAATATATTGATTTTGTATTCATTTATTAATTATTTCTGGTACAGATACATTATATCATGTGCAAACAGAGACAATTTTACTTCTTTGTTGTTTCTGATTTGGATGCATTTTATTTCTATTTCTTCCCTAACCATTCTAGCTAAGACTTCTAATATTTGTTGATTAAATGTGTGGAGAGAGGGTATTCATATCTTCTTCCTGATCTTAGCTCACCTTTTTAGCATTAAGATACTAGCTGTGGATTGTTATATATGACTTTTATTAAATTGAGTTTAATTTTGTTTTATACTGTTTGTTAAGAGTTTTTTTTAAATTATAAATGGATGGTGAAAATTGTGAAATTACTTTCTGTATCTATTGAGATTGATCAATAATTTTTCCTTCATTTTGTAAATGTGATGACAGATTGATTTGCAGAGTTTGAACTATCTCTGCATCCCTGAGATAAATCCCACTGGATCATAGTAAATGATCCTTTTAATGCACCATTGAATTCAGTCTGCTAATGTTTTGGTGAAGATATTTACATCTATATTCATCAGGGATACTGACATAATTTTCTTTCCTGTAGCTTTCTTGGTTGTTTCAGCATCAGAGTAATGCTGGTCTTATAATAGAAGTTTGAAAGTTTCCCTTGTCTTCCATTTTAGAATTTAAAAATAACTGGTATTATTTCTTTCTTTAAATGTTCCATAGAGTTCACCAGTCACTCCATCTGATCTTAACTTTTATTTCTTGAGAGGTTTATTATTATTATTATTATTATTATTATTATTATTACTCCGAGATCACTTTACTAGTAATTAGTCTGCTCAGATTTTCTGGTTTTTAATTATTCTGTCTTGACAGGTTGTATGTTTCTAGGAATTTATTCATTTCTTTTAGATAATGCAATTTGTGGGCATGTAACTGTTCACAGTAATCTTTTATGAACCCATTGTGTTTATGTGCTATTAGTTGCAGTATTTTCTCTTTCATTTCTCATTTATTTATTTGAGCCCTTTCTCATTTTTACTTGGTAACTCTAGCTAAAGGTTTGTTTATTTTATTTACTTTAAAAAATGTCTCCTAGTTTTACTGAACTTTTTTATTTTCTATTTAATGAAAAATATTTCATTTATTTCCATACTAATCCTTGTTATTTCTAACCTTCTACTACATTGGTTATTGTTATTATTGTTCTGTCTAGATCCTTGATGTATTAAGTTAGGTTGCTTATTTGAGCTATATTTTTTCTTAATGTTGGTTTTTATTATATAAATATCCATCTTAGATCTGTTTTTGCTGCATTTCATATATTTTTATTATATTTCCATTTTTATTTGTTTCAAGTTTTTGTTTTGTTTTGTTTTGTTTCTCTTTTCATATTATTTGACCTATGTGTTTAGTAACATGTTGTTTATTCTCCACATATTAATTCATGTTGTGAATTTGCCAATTTTCTTATAAGTGATTTCTAGATTCATATCATTGTTGCTGGAAAAGGTGCTTAATATTGTTTCAATTTTCTCAAATTATCAAGATTTCTTCTGTGACTTAACATATGATCTATCCTGGGGAAAGCTTCATGTGCACTTGAGAAAAATGGATATTCTGCTGTGGTTGGAAGGAATGTTCTATAAATGTCTGTTAAACTCATCTGGTCTAACATGCAGATTAAAACCAGTATTTCCTTATTGATTTTCTGTCTCTATGATTTAACCATTGTTAACCATTTTGTCTCTATATCATTGATGTATCAAAGTCCTCACTATTGCAGTATTGTCTATTTCCTCAGCTCACAATTCTCATGTTGTGCATTTTCTTCCAGTCAACAGTCTGTTCTACAGTAACTTTTTAAGGTTTAAAGTTAGTTCATATCCCAATTAAAAAAATAGATGATTGAGTCTTATTGTCTCAGTAAATTTATTTGTATGGTAAGTAAGGAAAATAAATAAAACGCATTAATTTGGGATACTGTTGCTGGTGACTAATGCCATGTTTACAGTTGCAAACCTCTGCAACACTCCACCAGACATGGTCTGAATTGAAGTAAGAATCCTGCATTGAAATAAGGATTAATTTGAAATTATTTTCCCTGAAAGTCTAGTATCAAGCCCTAGAAATGAGTTTGGTGAGATCAAGGGCTAATAAACTTAGATGAACGGTTTCTGTTTAATGCCATGCCAGACACTCATGTTCAGAGTGCTGTCTATCCTCTTTCTCTTTCTTTCATCTTTCCTATTTCTGCCCTTTGTGTCTTGCTCTTACTCTTTCTTTGCCTTTCAGTCTCTGTTTCAGTCTCTTGTCTTCTTTCTCTGTTTCCTCTTTCTGCATCTCATTCTCCCAGCCTCTCAGCTTCCTCTCTCCCAAATCCCTCTTCTTCTTAAACCCTGAACCCATAGAAGCTGCACAAATTCAACAGCTGTAGCTCTGCCTCTACATTGTAAATTTCAATATTTTATTAGGAAACCAAATTCAGAGCTGCCTAACAATCCCAGGAGAAGAATCTCCCAATTTAACATGACCTCTAAACAACATTTGAGAGGCAATTTCATAGGGCCGCAGTGGAGTGGATATTGCAAAGCCATCAGTGCAGGGCCATTTTAGAGTCATATGCATTTTGGTTCCTCCTCTTGGCTTTTAGCACAGCCATGGGGTCCTGCAGGCATTTGCACTAGTATTGCTGGATTCTCACTTTCATTTTTTATTAAAAAACTAACAAGGAGCATTAAGCAGCTCCCTGTTTAATTTCCCATAGAAAAGCGATAGTTTCAAGCAGTCCACTGGTGGAGGGCTATTTAAATGTGAAACTCACAGCTGTGCCAAATGTATGCACCAGAGTAAAAAAGGTTTCATAATATGACAGGTTAATACCATGGATTTTTATTTCATTTGCCATTGAAATAGCTAATCAGAGAGAATTGGACCGGTAGAAGCAGAGGTGAAATTGGATACCTGTTAAGAGACAAAGGATATTGCCTGTCACCCTTCTATGGTTTTAATATTATGCTAGTGAGAAGCTAAAGAATCCACCAAAAGTTACACCACTGGGAAGACTTGCTCTGACCTGCCATCACTTTTTCTGAGCCACCTAGAAGTTCCTACATAGAGATGCTACGTGAGCGATGATTCCACACAGCCACATGCTCAGGCCCTAGCTCTCTCTCAACCAAGGAAAACAAAATTATAAGACAAAACTAGAAAAGATCACATAAAAGAAATCTTTGAAGTTTTATATTAGTCTGAACACTTGACTTCCTTTTAGTTTTGGGTGAATGGACACATAGTAATACAAACTATAGAAAAGAATACACTAAGCACAGATTTCATGAAATCCCTGCACAAGCCAGGCAACATGTCAGATGACCAGTTTAGCCTCATCCAGAGTTTTAGGAAAACACTCTTTTAATTATATTTTTAAGAGATATGGCTCTAAAGCCAATCCTGGTTCTCCTTAGGCCAGGTTTCCGTAATAACCCTTCCTTCTCTTTAGTTCATAACATGTACATCCAAGTAAAAAGCCGTATAATGAATAAAGATGCTTTCAGATAGGAAACTTGGCAAAGTCTCTCAAAACTATTTGAGATCTTAAGCAAAGATGCAATTACGATATTCATAGAAGTTTTTTTTTTTCTTTTAAAGAGCAATGTTATATCAAGAAATAGGTCAAAAAATAACTTTCAATGTCAAAATAAACATTGACAAATAGCCTCTAAATTGTCTCTTTTGGAATTTTACCCTTCATTTTAAATGAATTTAGCTTGGTCCCTGGCCTAATTCTAACATCACTATTCCAGTTATAGCACTCAGTTTCTAAAGTCCAGACCCACTGTTTCCTAGTTTTCTTTAGAGTACAACTATGAACCATTTGACAGATTTAGTCTAATTTTCACATAGTAGAAGAAGGGTCAAATGATTAAGGTGTGAAAGAAACCATAATCCATGCAACTGAATAAAGCAAGGTGCTAGAAGGATCCAAGGCAGTATAAAGTTAGTCACAGAATAAAGGAAGGAGATATTTTCCATTCATTGGTTTGCTTATAGCTCAAGGAACAATTTCCTTTCTTTCAAATTAAATCATTCTTATTCTACTTCCCTAGACAAGCATTACGAAGGAACCATCTGAGGATCTGAATGATGTTTTCAACAATAAAGTGAAGATGGCCATTTACAAATAACTGCTTTCATACAGATTTTCCTCCATTAGCTAAGGCAACAGAGGCTAGCTTCCTAAGATGGTAACAAAAAGAAGAAGAAGAAAAGAAAATTAAGCTAAAGGGAAATATATATCTGCAGAAATACACCACTAAAAGACTGATCTATTATAGAGATAGTTGCATATTGAATTCAAAATCATACTACAAAATGCAAAAAAAAAAAAGAGAGAGAGAGAGAGACTGATCTAAGGGCAAAGACAATTATATTCCTAGAGAAAGAAATAAATGAATCACCTGCTGTTTTGATAAGGAGAAACTTGATATATGAGTAAATCTGAAGTGATGTTACCATTTATTCTGGTGAAATGGTGCTATATGTGTATTAGGCAAAACTGAGGATCTGAAAACTGAGTCCAGAACACACATGGATATTTGCTGGCATTTGGTGAGCATCTACTGCATGTCAAGTATCATATATAGTGCTTTTTAAAATAATGAAATCAAAAGTCTTGTTTAGTGTTTGAGATGTCTTACTTATTGGTTCAACAAGAATAGCTGGGGGATATTTAGATGTTAAACCTTATATCTAAAATCAGGTTACTACAAAGTTACAGATATTCCTGCTTCAACTGTCTTCTACCCCAGTCCTTGCTACTGTTATTCTGTTACTGATTGTTCATCTGCCCCTTCATTTCTAACAGCACATAATCTACGTGCTATTCAAAGTTCTTAGTCCAACACCAGACAGCACAGCTGAGATTTCCCCCAGATTTACTGGGGCATAATTGATGAAAAAATTGAGAATTTAAGTTCTGAGTATAAAAATAAAGTTTTACAGAGAAATGCATTCCATCTCTCTTTTCATCTTCTTCATGCTGGTATAGTGCCAATTCACATGCCTGAGGGTTTATGTGTTTTGTTTTGTTTTCCTGCTGAAGAGCTACATCATTGAACACATCTAAAGCTTGGTCTGTGTCTTTAATGTAAATAATAAATTCTAGGAAATAAATAAATCACATTCTGATTCACTTCAGTTTAAAATGGCTCCAGCTGCCAAATATATCTGGATACTCTTAAAGTTCTTCTCCAGTTCTAAATACACTGAGACTATGAGAATCTCCTTGAATACAGGTAAAAGCATGCCCAGAATCAAACTCTATATTTTATTTACTTTTAATTATTCTTGTCTCAAAAATTGCCTTGTCCTTACATCTTCAATGCTGGACTCCAAAGGCATCCTGTGTTTTATAAGACAGTGTCTTTTTAAACTTTTATAAAGTGAGTTTCAGTTGTTCCCCTGACAAGAACTTATACACTGAGTGAAAGCCAATAGGACAAGAGTAACTGAACTATCAGAATTTTAAATTATACTAGCAATAAAATCCCAAATTAACAAAGTCAAAATAGAGAATTTCTGTCATTTTACCATCTATATTTCAGTTTTATATTTCTTCAAATTTACCCCTCTATATAAAAAGGTAACACATAGGAAATAAGAATCAGCATTTTGAAAACTCTGAAGTGATTGACCTATTCCCTAAAGAAAAAAAAATTGCTAAATTTTGTTGGAAATTACACTAATAATGAGAGGAGAGCATATTGTACATATTTTAACAGGAAGACTACAATAAAATATTTGAAAACTAAACAGAAGCAGAAAGATTCATTACATTTTTCTTCCTAACACACTTTATTTTTTGATATATTCCCCCAAATTAAAATCTAAATCTTATTCAAAAGTACAATTTGATTTTTGATACACTCATGCTTCATTTTGTCCTCTGGATACTTCCTCCTATTCCTACTCTTTTTCTCCTTCTCTCCTTTCCCTTTCTCATTCTCTTTCCACCCCCCCCCCAAGGTTGAAAGTTGTTCTAATGGTTAATATCCAGGTATTTACATATCAGTTTATATATATACATATATATATATTATTTATATTTAAGAGCATGTCTTTTCCTATATAAGACTTTGGGTATTTCAACAATGAGGTTCAGATCAGAACCAGAAATCCACTGGCAAAAAAACAAAAGAAGCTCTTTGGCATGCAAACAACATTTGCACACCCTGGAATACACAGTTATGCCGAGCATCAACTGATAAACAGCTGTGGCTCAGTGCATTGTGCAAAAGATTCAAAGTGCCTTGTTTCACTGGTGAAGCTTATGAAAGGCCAGGCTTCTCAACCAGCAGCTGATTGTTGAGGACCAACAGAACAGATAACAAGAAAACATAGTTTGAGTAGTTAGACAGCTCCATTTCCCTTACATCAGAAAGTGTGTCCACCCTGAGGGCTCTGGGAAAGCATTCAAACTGACCAAAGGCCACTGGACAGGAACTGTCCATGACTTCCACCAACAGCAGCCCTTGTGTGCTGATTTTTATTTATTTTTTAGTTTGCTGTTGCCTTCTCCTCTACAAATGTAAGAATTCATCCACAGGTAACTTAACTTCTGTTTATGTTTTTGGTTTTTTTTTTTTCCTACCATGAAAGCATTGTGCATCCCTCATAAAAATGTAGCAAACAACAAAGAAAACCAATAAGAGACACAGATGTATAGAACAGTCTTTTGGACTCTGTGGGAGAGGGAGAGGGTGGGATGATTTGGGAGAATGGCATTGAAACATGTATAATATCATATAAGAAATGAATCGCCAGTCTAGGTTCGATGCAGGATATAGGATGCTTGGGGCTGGTGCACTGGGATGACCCAGAGAGATGGTATGGGGAGGGAGGTGGGAAGGGGGTTCAGGATTGGGAACACGTGTACACCTGTGGTGGATTCATGTTGATGTATGGCAAAACCAATACAGTATTGTAAAGTAAAATAAAATCTGAAAAAAAAAATACAGTGGGCTAACACATGAACATAGCCACTATTAAAAATAATAGGTGGTGTTTTGGCTCACTCATTGATATGTTCTGGGTAATTCTTCCCCAAAACATTGAAATCCTTCACCTCAAATAGAGACTTCCTTCTATATGCATTTCAAAAATGGAGGGAGATGCAGGAGGAAGGAATATAACCTGCCATAGCCTACATCTATAAACCACCCATAGCATACATCAACACATACATAATTCAAAAAATAACTAAAGATGAGCCATAAAGTATTTTTTATAATTTTTGATCTATTAAATTTACTGTAATCACTGAATTAACTGATTTTAAATCAACTATGTAATCATATGCTATTTGTCAAACTTTCTCCATGTTCCTATCATTTTTGTTTTCTTCTGCTTAATTACACATTTTTACTATCATGTTTTTTTCTATTAATATAGTCCTTCACATTCTCAGGGCCTTCCCTGGTGGCTGAGATGGTAAAATATCTGCCTGCAAGACAGGAGACCCAGGTTTGATTTCTGGGTGGGAAGGTGGGAAGGATCCCCTGGAGAAGGGAATGGTTACCCACGCTAGTATTCTTGCCTGGAGAATTCCATGGACAGAAGAGGCTGGTGGGCTACAGTCCATGGGGTTGCAAAGAGCTGGGCACTTCTTTTTTTAATATAAATTTATTTATTTTAATTAGCAGTTAATTACTTTACAATATTGGTTTTGCCACACATCAACATGAATCCGCCACAGGTATACACATGTTCCCCATCCTGAACACCCCTCACTCCTCCCTCCCCGTATCATCCCTCTGGGTCATCCCAGTGCACCAGCCCCAAGCATCCTGTACACTGCATCGAACCTGGACTGGTGATTCATTTCATATATGATATTATACATGTTTCCATGCCATTCTCCAAAATCATTCCACCCTCTCCCTCTCCCACAGAGTCCAAAAGACTATTCTATACATCTGTGTCTCTTTTGCTATCTCACATACAGGGTTATTGTTACCATCTATCTAAATTCCATATATATGTGTTAATATACTGTATTGGTGTTTTTCTTTCTGGCTTACTTTACTCTGTATAATAGGCTCCAGATTCATCTACCTCATTAGAACTGATTCAAATGTATTCTTTTTAATGGCTGAGTAATACTCCATTGTGTATATGTACCACAGTTTTCTTATCCATTCATCTGCTGATGGATATCTAGGTTGCTTCCATGTCCTGGCTATTATAAACAGTGCTGCGATGAACATTGGGGTAAATGTGCACTTCTGAGTAATGCTTTCACTTTCACTTTTCGCATTCTCATAATTTTTAGTAGCTAAACTATAACTTAAATATTATTGATTTGTTAATGTTTAATATAAATTAGCACATGTTCCATTTCTCCAATAATGTAATAACCTTCAATAGCAACTTTCAAAGTTGTTATTATTGCTGCAGTGTTTGCCAATATTTTTTAAAACATGCAAATCATTTATTTCTGCCCTAATTTTTAAGAATTCTTTCCTTCTACTAACCCTGGGGTTCTTCATTTCTTCCTTTTCTAGATGCTTTAGGTGTAGAGTTAGGTTATTTATTTGACTTTTTTCTTGTTTCTTGAGGTATTCCTGTATTGCTATGAACTTTCCCCTTAGCACAGCTTTTACAGTATCTCACAGGTTTTGGGTTGCTGTGTTTTCATTTTCATTCATTTCTATGCATATTTTGATTTCTCTTTTTATTTCTTCTGTGATGTGTTGGTTATTCAGAAACGTGTTGTTCAGCCTCCATATGTTGGAATTTTTAATAGTTTTTCTCCTGTAATTGAGATCTAATCTTACTGCATTATGGTCAGAAAAGATGCTTGGAATTATTTCAATTTTTTAAAAATTTACCAAGGCTAGATTTATGGCCCAGGATGTGATCTATCCTGGAAAAGGCTCCATGAGCACTTGAGAAAAAGGTGAAATTCATTGTTTTGGGGTGAAATGTCCTATAGATATCAATTAGGTCTAACTTGTCTATTGTACCATTTAAAGTTTGTGTTTCTTTGTTAATTTTCTGTTTAGTTGATCTATCCATAGGTGTGAGTGGGGTATTAAAAAGTCTCCCACTATTATTGTGTTATTGTTAATTTCCCCTATCATACTGTTACCTTTTGTCTTACATATTGTGGTGCTCCTATTTGGGTGCATATATATTTATAATTGTTATATCTTCTTCTTGGATTGATCCTTTGATCATTATGTAGTATCCTTCTTTGTCCCTTTTCACGGACTTTGTTTTAAAGTCTATTTTATCTGATATGAGTATTACTACCCCTGCTTTCTTTTGGTCTCTATTTGCATGGAATATCTTTTTCCAGCCTTTCACTTTCAGTCTGTATGTGTCCCTTGTTTTGAGGTGGGTCTCATTAAGCAAGTCATTGTCTTTTTTGGGGGTATTCAACCCATTTACATTTAAGGTAATTATTGATAAATATGATCCCGTTGCCATTTATTTTATTGTTTTGGGTTCAAGTTTATACACCCTTTTTGTGTTTCCTGTCTAGAGAATATCCTTTAGCATTTGTTGAAGAGCTAGTTTGGTGCTGCTGAATTCTCTCAGCTTTTGCTTGTCTATAAAGCTTTTGATTTTGCCTTCATATTCGAATGAGATCCTTGCTGGGTACAGTAATCTTGGCTGTAGGTTATTTTCTTTCATCACCTTAAATATGTCTTGCCATTCCCTCCTCGCCTGAATAGTTTCTATTGAAAGATCAGCTGTTATCCTTATGGGAATCCCCTTGTGTGTTATTTGTTGTTTTGCCCTTGCTGCTTTTAATATTTGTTCTTAGTGTTTGATCTTTGTTAATTTTATTAATATGTCTTAAGGAGTTTCACCTTGGATTTATCTTGTTTGGGACTCTCTGGGTTTCTTGGACTTGGGTGATTATTTCCTTCCCCATTTTAGGGACGTTTTCAACTATTATCTCCTCAAGTATTTTCTCATGGTCTTTCTTTTTGTCTTCTTCTTCTGGGACACCTATGATTCGAATGTTGCAGTGTTTCATATTGTCCCGGAGGTCTCTGAGATTGTCCTCATTTCTTTTATTTTGTTTTTCTTTTTCCTCTCTGATTCATTTATTTCTACCATTCTATCTTCTAATTCACTAATCCTATCTTCTGCCTCCATTATTCTACTATTTGTTGCCTCTGGAGTGTTTTCGATCTCATATATTGCATTATTCATTATATATTGACTCTTTTTTATTTTTCCTAGGTCCTGGTTAAACCTTTCTTTCATTTTCTCAATCCTTGTCTCCAGGTAAGCCAAAAGCTGGTTCTTTGAAAGGATAAATAAAATTGACAAACCATTAGCCAGACTCATCAAGAAACAAAGGGAGAAAAGTCAAATCAATAAAATTAGAAATGAAAATGAAGAGATCACAACAGACAACACAAAAATACAAAGGATCATAAGAGACTACTATCAGCAATTATATGCCAATAAAATGGACAACGTGGAAGAAATGGACAAATTCTTAGAAAAGTACAACTTTCCAAACTGAACCAGGAAGAAATAAAAAAACAACAGATCCATCACAAGCATGGAAATTGAAACTGTAATCAGAAATCTTCCAGCAAACAAAAGCCAAGGTCCAGAAGGCTTCACAGCTGAATTCTACCAAAAATTTAGAGAAGAGCTAACACCTATCCTACTCAAACTCTTCCAGAAAATTGCAGACGAAGGTGAACTTCCAAACTCATTCTATGAGGCCACCATCACGCTAATACCAAAACCTGACAAAGATGCCACAAAAAAAGAAAACTACAGGCCAATATCACTGATGAACATAGATACAAAAATCCTTAACAAAATTCTAGCAATCAGAATCCAGCAACACATTAAAAAGATCATACACCATGACCAAGTGGGCTTTATCCCAGGGATACAAGGACTCTTCAATATGCACAAATCAATCAATGTAATACCCCACATTAACAGACTGAAAAATAAAAGCCATATGATTATCTCAATAGATGCAGAGAAAGCCTTTGACAAAAATCAACATCCATTTATGATTTAAAAAAAAAAAAAACTCTCCAGAAAGCAGGAATAGAAAGAGCATACCTCAACATAATAAAAGCTATATGTGACAAACCCACAGCAAACATCCTTAATGGTGAAAAATTGATAGCATTTCCCCTAAAGTCAGGAACAAGACAAGGGTGCCCACTTTCACTGCTACTGTTCAACATAGTTCTGGAAGTTTTGGCCACACCAAGCAGAGCAGAAAAACACAGAAAAAGAATGCAAATTGGAAAAGAAGAAGTAAAACTCTCACTGTTTGCAGATGACATGATCCTGTACATAGAAAATCCTAAAGACTCCACCAGAAAATTACTAGAGCTAATCAATGAATATAGTAAAGTTGCAGGATATAAAATCAACACACAGAAAACTCTTGCATTCCTATACACTAATAATGAGAAAATAGAAAGAGAAATTAAGGAAACAATTCCATTCACCATTGCAACGAAAGGAATAAGATACTTAGGAATATATCTACCTAAAGAAACTAAAGACTTATATATAGAAAACTATAAAACACTGGTGAAATAAATCAAAGAGGACACTAATAGATGGAGAAATATACCATGCTAATGGATAGGAAGAATCGATATAGTGAAAATGAGTATACTACCCAAAGCAATGTACAGATTCAATGCAATCCCTATCAAGCTACTAGCGGTATTTTTCACAGAGCTAGAACAAATAATTTCACAATTTGTATGGAAATATGAAAAACCTCGAATAGCCAAAACAATCTTGAGAAAGAAGAATGGAACTGGAGGAATCAACCTGCCTGACTTCAGGCTCTACTACAAAGCCACAGTCATCAAGACAGTATGGTACTGGCACAAAGACAGAAATATAGATCAACGGAATAAACAGAAGGCCCAGAGATATACCGACGCACCTATGGACACTTTATCTTTGACAGACGAGACAAGAATATACAATGGATTAAGGACAATCTCTTTAACAAGTGGTGCTGGGAAAACTGGTCAACCACTTGTAAAAGAATGAAACTAGAACACTTTATAACACCAAACACAAAAATAAACTCAAAATGGATTAAAGAGCTAAATATAAGACCAGAAACTATAAAACTCTGAGAGGGGAACATAGGCAAAACACTCTCCAACATAAATCACAGCAGGATCCTCCATGACCCACCTCCCAGAATATTGGAAATAAAAGGAAAAATAAACAAACGGGACCTAATTAAAATGAAAAGCTTCTGCACAACAAAAGAAACTATAAGCAAGGTGAAAAGACAGCCTTCAGAATGAGATAAAATAATAGCAACTGAAGCAACTGACAAACAACTAATCTCAAAAATATGCAAGCAACTCCTGCAGCTCAATTCCAGAAAAATAAATGACCCAATCAAAAAAAGGGTCAAAGAACTAAATAGACATTTCTCCAAAGAAAATATACAGATGGCTAACAAACACATAAAAAGATGCTCCATAACACTCATTATCAGAGAAATGCAAATCAAAACCACAATGAGGTACCATTTCACACCAGTCAGAATGGCTGCGATCCAAAGTCTACAAGCAATAAATGCTGGAGAGGGTATGGAGAAAAGGGAACTATCTTACACTGTTGGTGGGAATGCAAACTAGTACAGCCACTATGGAGAACAGTGTGGAGATGCCCTAAAAAACTGTAAATAGAACTGCCTTATGACCCAGCAATCCCACTGCTGGGCATACACACCGAGGAAACTAGAATTGAAAGACACACGTGTACCCCAATGTTCACCACAGCACTGTTTATAATAGCCAGGACATGGAAGCAACCTAGATGTCCATCAGCAGATGAATGGATAAGAAAGCTGTGGTACATATACAATGGAGTATTATGCAGCCATTAAAAAGAATACATTTGAATCAGTGCTACTGAGGTGGATGAAACTGGAGCCTACTATACAGAGTGAAGTAATCCAGAAAGGAAAACACCAATACACTATCAGTTCAGTTCAGTTCAGTCGCTCAGTCGTGTCCGACTCTTTGCGACCCCATGCATCGCAGCCCGCCAGGCCTCTCTATCCATCACCAACTCCCGGAGTTCACTCAGACTCACGTCCATTGAGTCCGTGATGCCATCCAGCCATCTCATCCTGGGTCGTCCCTTTCTCTTCCTGCCCCCAATCCCTCCCAGCGTCAGAGTCTTTTCCAATGAGTCAACTCTTCGCATGAGGTGTCCAAAGTACCGGAGCTTCAACTTTAGCAATATTCCTTCCAAAGAAATCCCAGGGCTGATCTCCTTCAAAATGGACTGGTTGGATCTCCTTGCAGTCCAAGGGACTCTCAAGAGTCTTCTCCAACTCCAAGTTGAAACGCATCAATTCTTCAGCGCTCAGCCTTCTTCACAGTCCAACTCTCACATACATACATGACCACAGGAAAAACCATAGCCTTGACTAGACGGAACTTAGTTGGCAAAGTGATGTCTATGCTTTTGAATATGCTATCTAGGTTGGTCATAACTTTTCTTCCAAGGAGTAAGCGTCTTTTAATTTCATGGCTGCAGTCACCATCTGCAGTGATTTTGGAGCCCCCCAAAATAAAGTCTGACACTGTTTCTACTGTTTCCCCATCTATTTCCCATGAAGTGATGGGACCAGATGCCATGATCTTCATTTTCTGAATGTTGAGCTTTAAGCCAACTTTTTCACTCTACTCTTTTACTTTCATCAAGAGGCTTTTTAGCTCCTCTTCACTTTCTGCCATAAGAGTGGTGTCATCTGCATCTCTGAGGTTATTGATATTTCTCCCAGCTATCTTGATTCCAGCTTGTGTTTCTTCCAGTCCAGTGTTTCTCATGATGTACTCTGCATAGAAGTTAAATAAGCAGGGTGACAATATACAACCTTGACATACTCCTTTTCCTATTTGGAACCAGTCTGTTGTTCCATGTCCAGTTCTAACTGTTGCTTCCTGACCTGCATACAGATTTCTCAAGAGGCAGGTTAGGTGGTCTGGTATGCCCATCTCTCTCAGAATTTTCCACAGTTTATTGTGATCCACATAGTCAAAGGCTTTGGCATAGTCAATAAAGCAGAAATAGATGTTTTTTTTCACACAGTCAAAGGCTTTGGCATAGTCAATAAAGCATAAATAGATGTTTTTCTGGAACTCTCTTGCTTTTTCCATTATCCAGCGGATGTTGGCAATTTGATCTCTCATTCCTCTGCCTTTTCTAAAACCAACTTGAACATCAGGGAGTTCATGGTTCTCGTATTGCTGAAGTCTGGCTTGGATAATTTTGAGCATTACTTTACTAGCATGTGAGATGAGTGGAATTGTGCGGTAGTTTGAGCATTCTTTTGCATTGCCTTTCTTTGGAATTGGAATGAAAACTGACCTTTTCCAGTCCTGTGGCCACTGCTGAGTTTTCCAAACTTACTGGCATATTGAGTGCAGCACTTTCGCAGCATCATCCTTCAGGATTTGAAAGCTCAACTGGAATTCCATCACCTCCACTAGCTTTGTTCATAGTGATGCTTCCTAAGGCCCAATTTTCTTCACATTCCAAGATGTCTGGCTCTAGATTAGTGATCACATCATCATGATTATCTGGGTCGTGAAGATCTTTTTTGTACAGTATACTAATGCATATATATGGAATTTACAAAGATGGTGATGATAACCCTGTATGTGAGACAGTAAAAGAGACTCAGATGTATAGAATAGTCTTTTGGACTCTGTGGGAGAGGGAAAAGGTGGGATGATTTGGGAGAATGGCATTGAAACATGTATAATATATAAGAAATGAATCGCCAGTCCAGGTTCGATGCAGGATACAGGATGCTTGCGGCTGGTGCACTGGGATGACCCAGAGGGATGGTACAGGGAGGGAGGTGGGAGGGGGGGTTCAGAATGGGGAACACATGTACATCCGTGGTGGATTCATGTTGATGTAAGGCAAAACCAATAAAATATTGTAAAGTAATTAGCCTCCAATTAAACAAAAATACATTTATTTAAAAAAAATAAAAATAAAGAATGAAAGGTGCAAATCGC
Organism: Oryx dammah; assembly: GCF_014754425.2. Taxonomy (NCBI): domain Eukaryota; kingdom Metazoa; phylum Chordata; class Mammalia; order Artiodactyla; family Bovidae; genus Oryx; species Oryx dammah. The sequence goes on from NW_024070211.1 coordinate 81,780,699, forward strand.
TCTTCTTTTGATTTGTTATTCAGTTCAGTTTCAGTTCAGTTGCTCAGTTGTGTCCGACTCTTTGCGACCCCATGAATTGCAGCACGCCAGGCCTCCCTGTCCATCACCATCTCCCAGAGTTCACTCAGACACATGTCCATCGAGTCCGTGATGCCATCCAGCCATCTCATCCTCAGTCCTCCCCTTCTTCTCCTGCCCCCAATCCCTCCTAGCATCAGAGTCTTTTCCAATGAGTCAAGTCTTTGCATGAGGTGGCTAAAGTACTGGAGTTTCAGCTTTAGTGTCATTCCTTCCAAAGAAATCCCAGGGCTGATCTCCTTCAGAATGGACTGGTTGGATCTCCTTGCAGTCCAAGGGACTTTCAAGAGTCTTCTCCAACACCACAGTTCAAAAGCCTCAATTCTTCGGCACTCAGCCTTCTTCACAGTCCAACTCTCACATCCATACATGACCACTGGAAAAACCATAGCCTTGACTAGACGGACCTTAGTAGGCAAAGTAATGTCTCTGCTTTTGAATATGCTATCTAGGTTGGTCTTAACTTTTCTTCCAAGGAGTAAGCATCTTTTAATTTCATGGCTGCAATCACCATCTGCAGTGATTTTGGAGTCCCAAAAAATAAAGTCTGACACTGTTTCTACTGTTTCCCCATCTATTTCCCATGAAGTGATGGGACTGGATGCCATGATCTTCGTTTTCTGAATGTTGAGCTTTAAGCCAACTTTTTCCCTTTCCTCTTTCACTTTCATCAAGAGGCTTTTTAGCTCCTCTTCACTTTCTGCCATAAGGGTGGTGTCATCTGCATATCTGAAGTTATTGATATTTCTCCCAGCTATCTTGATTCCAGCTTCGGTTTCTTCTGGTCCAGCATTTCTTATGATGTACTCTGCATATAAGTTGATTTGTTATTACTTGTTTTTGAATCTTTACTTCTTTCTAGCTTTATTATCTTTCTCTTTAAAAGATTTCTATATGCCTACAGCTGACAAATAATATTTTCTTACTGTATATTTTTTGCTCATTTTTTTAAGGAAACCTTCACTGGGTTTAGAATCCTAGCTTGGTAGTTATTTTCTTTAGCACTTAAAAAAATATAATTAAAAAAATATTATCCTCTAGCTCCCTTTGTTTCTGTTGAAAAAATAGTTCCCAGTTCTAGTATAGTTTCAATAATAGTAAACATTGTATGTGTTTAAGTTTTATCCATTCTAGTTTCTTTAAGTTTTAAGTTTTTTTGTTTCTCTGATGTTAGTAGATTTTATTACATGTCTAAATATCATCATCTGTTTTATTTTTTTTTTCTTGGGGTTTGAATCATTTCTTGAATTTTTAACAATGTGTTTAACCCTTGGGGGAAATTCTGGGCCCTTCTCTCTTCATATATAACTTCTAATTCAATGTTTTCCTCTTGGGTGTCCAATCACACATATGATAGTATTTTTCTATGACTCATATTCTACATTTCTATTCATTTTCTCTTTCCTTCAGTTTGGACAATTTCTTCTGATCTATTTTTTAGTCTGCTAATTTTCTTTCCAACTGGATTTAATCTTCCTTAAAACCCATGCTTCTTTATTATTTAACATATAATAAATTTTAATTCTAAATTTCATTTGGTTTTATTTTTATTTTAAACTGCCTTTTCACTGAAATTTTTCTTCATTTATTTTAAACAAATTTCTCACAATTACTTTAAACTCTGTCCTGTCTGCTAAATTAATATCTGCTTCTGTTATGTTCCTTTTTCTTAATTTTTATTCAGTTCTTATTTGTAAATTTATTTTTTCTTATCTAATGCCAGACATTGTCTCTAATCTTTTAAATTAGATTCACAAATAATTTGAGGCCCTAAATGCTGTTCCTTTCCCTCAAACATAATTTGCTTTTGCTTCTAGATCATGGGCTAAGTTGATTCAAACTTGAGTTTCTATCTTTGTGATGATGGCTGGTTATTTTTTAAAGTTTCCTACTCATAGGGCTTGGGAACCTAGAAAATTGCAATTCTAGACTGTAAGCGTAAGGTATTTACTAGGACAGCTCTTCCTTGGAAGACTTGAACTCTACTTTTTCATTCCAAGAGAAAGTTGAAAGCGTAAGTCAACCAAACTAAAATGTTGTCCTGTATTTCTATTTGTTTTCAGTGGAAAACTCAGTTTGAATTGAATTAACTTATCATTAGACTTCCCACGTGGCACTGGTGGGAACCCACCTGCCACTGCAGGAGATAAGAGTTGGATCCCTGGGTTGAGAAGATCCCCTGGAGAAGGAAATGACTACTCACTCCAGTATTCTTGCCAGGAGAACCTCATGGACAGAGGAGCCTGGTAGGCTATGGTCCATAGGGTCACAAAGAGTCGGACATGACTAAAGCAACTTAGCACGCAGCATGCACAACCAATCATTACTAAAACAGTTATTTTACAAGAAATTAATTCTGTAAGAC